>NW_027512579.1:0-300000 GCF_048772815.1 Callospermophilus lateralis | reverse complement strand
CTTCATGAAATAAAAGAAGTTCAACTGGGACACAGTTCTGGAGCCAATTCTTTCATGTGTGGTTGGTCAGGGTCTGCAGGAGAATGCACCAACCAGGCTTCTATCCCACATAGCTTGGCCCCATGTCCATAGTAACCTGATTCTAAACATTGCCCGGAAACATCTCCATATAACCAGAAGCCTTTACATGGAAGGGTTTGCTGGCTGCACCATGTAAGTCACAAGCCATTTGGGATCCAATGGCAGATCCACATGGCCCCACCACAAATTTTTTATCACACACCTGCCTACCACTGCTCTAGGCCCACTACTCAGCAGGTTCCAACATACTGGCATCTCTGTTCTACACCATTTTCATGAAACCCACTCAATCAAGGCACTGTCTTGCATATTTACGATCAGCAACAGGACATCCAAAGTTTCTCCAGTGCCACCTGGTCATGGGAATTTCAAAAATTTCATGGTATTTATCTAGGCATTTTTCAAGGATGACGTTGCAGGCACTGTGGGTTTCAATTCATTCAGGAACCTTTAAATGGTGAGGAAGCTCATTTCAGTGAATGCTCTGTAGAACTCTCACAGGCAAGGCTTCCCAAAGAGTGGCCAAAATGTCACATGAAGCCAGGCCTATTGAGGTCTACAATGTGACGTCCATGGGTGTTGTGACTCTCAACAATGGCTGGCAAGTCTTTCAGAATTAAATCATGTGATCTTCTGGCTGAGATACCCAGGGCTCTGTGGAAAGCCACCCTGGGCCTAGATCTCAGTTTCCAAGGGTGATTCTCATGGGTGGACTCCTAAAATCCCAACAAAATTCATGGCAATACTTCTCTGAATTCAGTCTCTAAGGGGAATCACACCAGAGTTCAAGCCCAGGTGGTCCCAGTCATGTCTTCCAACCGGACACAAATGACCAAAATTAAAACCAAAACCCTCCCATATGGCCCTCATCTTCTTCCATATAGACACTAATCACAACCTCTGGCTGAAGGTTTCCATGAGTGGCGGAGTCCAAGAGAGTGTCCAAAATAACTCCCTTGCCCCTCATTGGCATAAATTCAGGGTGGTCTGGACACCCTTCATGTGAAACAGGAGTGATCAAATATGCTAGACGTTAATACTTCTATGCTTCTCCAATTTGTGGAAAACTGAGTGTCAGGTATATATTTTTATGTGATTTGCAGTCATGAGAAAACACAAGCTCCTCTGCAGGTCTTTGAAGAACCCATTTGACCCAAAGGATCCCTATTCTCACTTGATGGAGTTCAAGAACTTTAAAGAGGAAGGCGACAGACTTCATCCACAAGGACTGCTTTTTGGCCATTTTGGTTTTGGATGCACACATGGGATCTTTCTTTACATCCACCACGTGCTGAGTATCTAAGCCACAACCTCACACAGGGCCAAGAGGCTGATTCAGACACATCCCTTTTCAAAGCAATTAAGCAAAGAGCCACAGGTGATCCATATTCATTTCCATTTGAAAACTGTTTTCTTCAGGCTTCACAAAGGGGTGGCATGAGGCAAAGACCTTCCTGACATTCAGGGCAACAGAACATTAGGTTAGCAAACGGCCCAAAGCAGTGTTTCTCCACTGAGACTTTCCTGGTCACACTGATATCTGAATTTTCTGAGACGCTCGCCATTCCCTTCAGCTATCCAGTACATGGCCATGTCACAGAGCTTGGAGGTGGTACATAACTTGGTCACAAAATCATGAGCCTATTCTGGAGAGTGGCCAGAATTCAGGAAGAAAACAGGAACTTAGGAAGATAGCAGGTGTTACCCATCCATAAGGCAAGCCGCATTCCTTTCATACATTGGGCAGAAAGAATTCTGGTAAGCTTTCTACTAGCCTGGACACATCCTTTGATGCATTCTCTTTTCTAATGTCTACAACCATGGACACAGTGGGATACACAGACATAAAAACACTAGCCTTGTCAAATCACTTGTTAGAAATCGTCCACTCCAAACCAAACAAACTGCCTTTCCTACCTATTCTCAGAACATGAGACAAAATCACAAACACACACTCACACCCACAAATTCACCTCCTTTCCCAAAGTAGGTCTCTGACTATCGGGTGTGACCTCTGACTGGTGGGCCGTACTATGTTCCCATCAAATGTCCTGTTCTGTCTCAGATCTGGTTTCCTTGGCCAACTCTGTGAAGTTGTCAGGAGACAACGGTGAGCCACTTCCTGCTTACTCAGGAAAGGCCACTCTTCAGAGCTTTCCTGGCATTTGGCCATCCTCACATCAGTAGATACCAAGAAAGACTGACTCTGTCTTTGGTAAATCAAAAGAAGTGAGACCACTGGGACTGGGCCTGGGACTAGATTTGTGTGCCTGGATGCCTGGATCCCACGTTCAGAGAGTTCCATCACCAAGAATGTGAGGTGAGGTCACTTCCTTCAGGAACTGAATGAGGTCAATGCCTTGGCAAGCACGTTGTCCTAACATTTGCTTCCAAAGGTCCCATGAAATGGAGGCTGTCCCTAATTCCTTTGACACTTTCACAAGTTAGAATGGTATATCAAACATTGGTAACCGGGAACAGCTCTCCACAGAGGCCTCGTTTGGTCCTTCTTCTCTACATAAAGAAGAGAGAGGCTGATTCAGACACATCCCTTCATGCTGACCAGGTTGTTTGCAATGAAAGATGACTTTTGCTCTCTCAGTTCCTTCATAGGTGCCTACAACTTCTCTAGGGATCATTTGCACATAGACCTTTGAGTTTCTCAGCAGTTGGAAGATCCCCTAAATTCCTGTATTTTAAGACCAACTCTGTCCTTGCTCTTCTCTAAAGTTAGATTGAGGGAACAGTGTATGGTTACGGTTAATAACAGGTTTGATTTGGAATAGAAATCATTCTGCTGGATGAATAATGGTATTGGGAACCTGCGATATTTTCAAGAATATATAGGTAAAATATATGAATCTGAAAACAAAAATCTAGGTAAGATTTGAAGCCCAGAAGGGCATTGGGCCCTTGATTGGGTATTAAGCATAGGACCTTGTAACTTGGATGATTGATTTTCAAAGAGAACTTCCAGTCAAAATGGATAGTCAGTAGTATTAGGAAGATAGTCGGTATGTTTATAAAGGAGAGTGAGTATAGGATTTGGACCAAAAGTTCTTTAGCTATAGGGTTTCGGGTATTGAGTGAATGTAAATGTCAGCACATCTGAAGAATTAATCACAATGATGAACTGGGGAAAATATGTAGGAATGCAGATATCAATAGAGACTTTAGGAAATCTGGCAAAGTATAGTTGGTAGTGAAATGTTAATAAAATAGATTCTTGTCACTTCCTGTTTTTCTGTATGCTTAATAAAACACTGTTGAAATCTTGAGAAGTGATTTCTAATCTTTTTCCCAGAATGTGCTGTCCCCAACTGCCAAACTTCAGAATGTACTCCCTCACCCAGTTGCACGCAAACTGCTCACCCGCCCAGGCCCATCAATAAACTTTCCTCCCTGCCCTCTTCAAGGAAAGTATATAAGCTCTGCTTAAGCTGTTCTCAGGGTTCTCTGCTCTATTCAAATGAGCTCTGAGCCCCAGCATGCTGGACCCCCAATAAACCCTTTGTTTTTGCATGAGAGAGTCTCTTGGTGGTCTCTTCCCCCAATGCTCTTCCGATATTTATATATGGAGGTTCCACCGAAATCCAGCAGTGGTGAACGAGAGACCCCAATGGGCTACTCTCAGGGTAAGTAAGGCACCTCTTTCTGGTTTCAGGTTTCAGGTTAGGGCTTGGCAAAATGGCTGTCGATGAAGTGTGTGAGCTCTCTTTGATGGTGGCTGGCAGACGTGTCACAGAGCCACAAGCCAAGTCCCTGGGGGACGCCACAGAGGACTCGGGAATCGAGGAATAATAGTCTCCTCGACTCAGTGATACTTTGTTTCAGATTCGGTATTGCCAGCCCATCGGGTTTTGCCACCTGCTCAGTCTTGGTCTCAGTGTTGGACGTCCATTGCCTGTCTTTATTGTTTTCTCTTGTCTGTGTCCTGTGTCGTTGCTTTTACTGTTTGTGTATCTTTCATTATGGGACAGATCACTTCAATGCCTCTGTCCCTGACCCTTGATCTATGGACCAAAGTCCGCTTAAGGGCTCAGAATGTTTCTTTTTCAGTAAAACGCTGGACCTGGCAGACTCTGTGTGCCACAGCATGGCCCACCTTTGGATTCTGATGGCCCCTAGAAGGATCTTTCTACTTCCCACTAATTTAAAAAGACAGAGATATTGTCTTACAGCCAGGGCCACATAGCCATACTGATAAACAGGAATATACCTTAACTTGGCAGGACCTCTGCAAATCTCCTCCTCCGTGGGTGAAGCCTTTCCTTGCTGTGTCCCCGTTCCTACTCCTTCCCCCACAATCTCTCAACCCCTCTGCTCCTCCTCCTCCTCCACCCTCTGTTCTCCCTGAGTCACAAGATTTGACTCTACTGGACTCTCGTTCCCCTCCTTATCTTCTACCCTTGTCCCACAACCCCCAACACCCTCTAAGTGATTCTCCAGCTGCTGACTCAGCCTCTCCGCAATTGGAGGAAGCTAAGCCAGCCCAGGGCCCTCCAGATAACTCCCCTGCATCACACACAGCCCCTCCTCCCCTGGAGGAAGCTGGAGTTGCTAAAGGAACTCGCTGGTGGCAAATGATTGAAAACCCTGGAACTCCCGTGTTGCTTCCCTCCATCCCTAAGGACCAATGATTGATGATGGCCATAGGGAAAAAATGCAAGCCTACCAGTATTGGCCTTCTCCTCTTCAGACCTATATAAATGGAAAAATAACAATCCTCCTTTTACCGAGGACCCAACCTGGCTCTCAGGTCTGGTGAAGTCATTGATGTTTTCACACCAACCTACTTGAGATGACTGCCAACAACTCCTAGGGACTCTCTTCATGACAGAGGAACAAAAGAGAATCCTCCTGGATGCTAGAAAAAAGTATCCTCGGACCAAATGCGTGACCGACAAAACTTCCCAATATATTCAAAGCCGGCTTTCTCTTGAAACGACCCAACTGGGACCCCAACACCTTTGAAGGTAGGGAGCATCTGTCCACTTATCGCCGGGCTCTAATAGTGGGTATCTTAGTGGCCACTAGGTGACCAACTAATTTGGCCAAGGTAAGAGAGATTATTTAAGGGCCTGATGAATCTCCCTCTATGTTCCTAGAGATAATTATGTAGGTATATAAGAGACATACTCCTTTCGATCCTCAGGCAGAAGATCAAAAGGCATCTGTCACAATGGCCTTTATTGGGAAAGCTGCCCTGGATATTAAAAGAAAGTTACAATGCTTAGATGGATTACAAGATATGACTTTGAGGGATTTAGTCAGAGAACCCGAGAAGGTATACTTTAAGAAAGAAACTGAGGAAGAGAAGGGAGCTGAGTGAGGATAAAAGAAACAAAAGACAGACTAAGGCATTGACTAAGGTCCTGGTCACAACAACTAATAGGCCAGAAACTAAGAAACAGAGAGACAGGAAGGGATACCTGGGCACACACTAGAGGCCACCCCTGGCCTCAGATCAATGTGCCTACTCTAAAGAAAAAGGACACTGGGCCAAAGAGTGCCCTAGAAAGAGACAGCCATGCCAGCCAGATATTCTGACTCTGGAGGAATACTAAGAAAGTCCGGGCTCAGATCCTCTCCCTGACCTCAAGGTAACTTTTGAAGTGGAGGGGAACACAATAAACTTTGAAGTAGATGCAGGGGGAATATACTCAGCCCGTAAGGCCCATTGGGCCCTCTACCGAATAAAAGGTCTCTAATTCAAGAGTCTAACAGAAGTAAATATCGGGCTTTGACAACTACGAGGACCATGGACCAGGGAAAAGGAAAAATCCATCACTCCTTCCTAGTAATCCCTGGCCACATTGATAGGCAGAGTTCTGCTCACCAAGCTCTGGGCCAAAATAACTTTTAACCCTGAAGGCCCCCAAGTGGAATTTTTTAATCCTTCAGTAACTACTCCTATAATCATGGCTCTAACTATGTCAGTAGCAAATGTTCATCAACTCACTCACCTTTGTTCAAGGAAACTGCATTCATTCGTGAAGGATCAAGAACACAGTTTTCCACTAACCTACTCACAGCAAAAGGAAATAACTGAATGGGTAACAAAAGCCTGTCAGGTCCATTAATTGGTTAAAGCTTACACTTCCAAGCTTCCTGCAGGAAAGCACCTATGAGGAACCAGACGAGGACATTTCTGGGAAGTGGACTTTACTGAAATTAAGCCAGTAAGGTATGGACTTAAATAACTCCTAGTCTTTGAACATACATTTTCAGGATGTATTGAAGCCTTCCCCACACACACACAAAAAAAAGAAATAAAAAAGAAGAAAAAAGAAACATTGCAAATGGTTGTAAAGAAGATCCTGGAAGATATTTATTCTCCCCTTGACGACCAGTAGTCTTAACCCTCATCAGCCCCTTAAGCTGCGATGGCTGATCACAAATCCTACTGGACACGAAGTATGGCCTATCTTGAATACAGCCAGCTTACGAACCTGGTGGCCATCTCTCCACCCAGTCATTTGTCAGCTGGCTATAGGTCTTTCCTATTGGGATATCCCTGATTAACAGGATCCCACTAAAATTCCATTAAATCCTTTCCGTACCATAGATAATGGAAACAAACATTATAGATGTAGGGACACGTGAGCCAGATGCAGGTTGGCTAGCCTAGATTACTATGTTTGCCCGGCAGACTATCAAAGCCACAAACAGTCACGGCTGTGGGGGGGGGAGAGCAGACTTCTATTGTAAGTCATGGGGATGTGAGCATACAGGGACTGTCAGTTGGAACCCAAACTCCTCATCAAATTCTGTACACAGCATTGGCCATATTACGAATTAGATAAACAAAACCGATGGCCCCCAGAGGGGTCTCTAGATCCTCAAATTCTGTGTGACCTTTTTAACTTCTGCAAGTGCTCAAAAGGGTAAAAGGAGATTCCGCTATGTGGAGGCCTTCTCTCTCCTTTGCTCACATCCTGAACTATGCTTCTCCAATAGATGCTCACCCTCAGCCTTGTGCTCTAGACTCTCTGCTGTCACTCCCACCTCAGCAACTTGATTTCTCCCCTCCAATATCTAGATCAAAAACCCAAATCTCGACTGGTTCTCAGACCATTGCTCCCTTGCTGAGGTTGCAGGTACTGAGGTACCACTCCATTCACTCACTCCTCTCCTCTCCTGTCAGTGCCCGCACCGGGTCCCACCCAGTCCTCTTACCACCTAATGCAAAGCTCAAACCCGCTGAGAGGAATCCTCAGACCCTAATACAAGATGTAATGAAAATGGCCTTTAATGTTGCTTTGTCATCACTAAAAACAGGTTACTAAGAATTTAAAGTCCCTCACAGGCTTCTTGGAATCTCACTCCCGTCTCCCCCTCTGTTCTATCTGTTCTACTGCTCAAGTTTTTGTTGCTATTAAGATCCCAAAGCCCTCTCCCAATATTCTTTTACATCTCTCCTTCCTCATTCTCAGATCCACAGAGCTGCTCTTATGCCTGCCTTCCAAATTTTCCCCCTCTGTACCAGGCCCACAGAAAAGTCTTAACTGACCTTCTCCAGAAGTCTTCACCATGGCTGATTTAGGACTTTCAGCAAAAGAGTCCCTATAAAAGAGTTCACTGTAGATAAACTTCCTATTTTTGTGTTGCCCTGTCTCCTTGGCAACTGGCTAAAAAATTCAGCACTCCTGATCTAGACACACCCTTACTAGTTTTTCACAAAATATTTGGAAAAAAGTCCTCTGGCCTTGAGCTGGGGCTTCCCAGAGATGGCTACATTTCTAAGATAAAGAAGTTACAAACTGGGCTGTATGGAAACAGCTGGAAGGGGGGAAAAAAGAAAGGGAAGACACCCCCACCCAGGTGTCCTTGAAAAGTTAACTTGCCCAAACTGAGGAAAAAACAGAAACAAAAACTGCTTTTTGTGAACTTCTGCAGACTGTGAACTTCTGAGCCCCTTCCCTTACGTGTTGGGTACAAAATTCTGAAACTACGTAACTTGGGTTTCAGGGGATTAATTGATTACAACAGAAGCAATGCCCTCTGAATCTGGTTGAAACCAAAAAAGACTGTTTCCGTGTCTTTGGTGCTATCTTAGGTGCCTTGCCTTGTCCGTCCCTACAACAGTATAATTCTATATACTTAAACATTGTTTATGTTTTCATGAAATGGTCAACAGATGTGATTAATTGTGAAATGGTGCAGATGTTTCCCAGAGTGCTCTATCATGACGCAGGTTCATCTGAAGATCAAAGAGGGGGACATACAACCCGGTTCCACTGGGAACATATGTCCCTCACCTTAGCCATTCTATTACGAATAGGAGTTGCTGCAGGGTTGGGCACAAGAACCACTGCTCTGGTCCATGGGACACAACAAGTGACCCAATTAGAAGCAGCAATAGATCAAAACTTAAAGATTTTAGAAACCTCCATCACAGCTTTGCAGGAATCTTTAACCTCTCTCTCTGAAGTTGTTTTACAGAACAGTCGAGGGTTGGACCACCTTTTCATGACAGAGGGGGGCCTTTGTGCTTCTTTGAGGGAAGAATGTTGTTTTTATGTCGACAATACTGGAGTTGTAAAAAAATCTATGAGTAAATTAAAAAGATGCCTTGAAGAGCAACAACGAGAGAGAGGCACAAAAAGGGTAGTTTGAGTCTTTTTTTACACAGTCCCCCTGGTTAATTACGTTTTTATCAACCCTGGCCGGTCCAATAATAATCCTCATAGTATTACTAACTATAAAACCCTGTTTCCTCAACCATGTAATTTCTTTTCTCCAAGCTCAAATTGGACAAATTAAAATTATGGTAATACCCCACTAGCAGACATAGAATGTGACACCCCACAAAGATCACTTTTATGATTAAAAGTAGCCAGAAAAAGAAGTGGGGAATGAAAGGTTAATAAAATATGTACTTGTCACTTCCTGTTTTTCTGTACACTTAACGAAACACTGTTGAAATCTTGAGAACTCTTTGCTAATCTTGTTCCCAGAATGTGCTGTCCCCAATTGCCAAACTGCAGAATCTACTCCCTCACCCGGTTGAATAGAAACCTGAACTGTACTTGGATCATTGAATGTAGAAGAGAACATCCATTCAAAAAGTTATAGTCAGTTGGATTAGAAAGATAGTCGGTAAGTTTAGGAAGAAAAGTGAGTATAGGATTTGGAACAAAAGTTCTTTAGCAATAGGGTTTTGGTTAGAGAGTCAATGTAAACGTCAACACAAGTGAAGAGTCAGTCACAATGATGCACAGGGCAAAATATGTAGGAAAGCAGATATCAATAGAGACATTAGGAAATCAGGAAAAGAATAAAGTGAGTGATGGGATTAGATATTTTCAACAGGGTTGAGGATGAATATATGAGCTTAGGATAAAACAAATATGAAGTCAACAATAGGATTGACATTTGATAGCATAAGCGTAGCCCAAGACAGTGTCCAAAATAAGCTCTGTTGCCCCTCATTTGCCTAAATTCCCAGTGGCCTGTACACCCTTCCTGTGTACCAGGAGTGATCAAATAGGCCTGCCCTTAATACTGCTCTGCTTCTCCAATTTGAGTCCTACTGAGTGTCGGGTACAGATTCTTTATGTGAATTGGAAAGATGAGAAAACTCAAGCACCTATTGGATAGCCTCTGAATACATTTGAAGAACTCATTTGACCCAAAAGATCCCTATTCTCACTTGATGGAATTCAGGAACCTTACAGAGGAAGGCAAAATACTTCATCAACAATGACTGCTCTTTTGCCATTTTGGATTTTATGCACCCATGGGATCTTTCTTTAGATCCATCAGGTACTGAGAATCTAAGTCAAAGAATCACACTGGGCCAAGAGGCTGATTCACACACATCTCTTTCCAAATCAATTAAGGAAAGAGCCAAAGGTAAAGCATATTCATTTCCATTTGAAAAATCATTCCTTCAGGATTCACAAAGGGTTGGCCTGAGACAAAGACCTTCCTGACTCTCAGGGCAACAGAACAATAGGTAAGCAAATGGCCCAAAGCAGGGATTCTCCACTGAGACTTTACTGGTCACACTGATATCTGAGTTTTCTGAGATGCTCGCCATTCCATTCAGCTATCCAGTACATGGCCATGTCACAGAGCTTGGAGGTAGTACATATCTTGGACACAAAACCATGAGCCTATTCTGGAGATTGGCCATAATTCAGGAAGAAAACAGCAACTTAGGAAGGTAGCAGGTATCGCCCATCAATAAGGCAAGCCGCATTCAATTCATAAATTGTGCTGGATGAATGCTGGGAAGCTTTCTATGAGACAGGACACATCCATTGATGCATTCTCTTTTCTAATGTCTACAAGCACGGACACAGTGGGATACACAGACATAGAAACACTTGCATTGTCAAACGACTTACTAGAAACAGTTCACTCCAAACCAAACAAACCGCCTTTTCTAACTATTCTCAGAACATGAGACAAAACCACAAACCCACACCCGCAATGGCACCTCCTTCCCCCAAATAGGTCTGTGACTCTCCGGAGTGTGCTCTGACTGATGGGCCATACTATGATCCTCCGAAATGGCCTGACCTGTCTCAGATCTGGTCTTCTTGGCCAACAATGTGAAGTTGTTAGAAGCCAGGAGTGAGCCACTATCTGCTTTCTCAGGAAGAGCCCCTCTTTCGAGCTTTCCTGACATTTGGCCATCCTCACATCAGTAGGTATCAAGAAAGACTGACTCTGTCCTTTGTAAATCCAAAAAAGTGAGACCACTGGGACTAGAACTGAGACTGGCTCTGGGTGCCTGGCTTTCTGTATCCCAAGTTCAGAGAGTTCCATCACCATGGAAGTGAGATGAGATCACGTCCTTCAGGAACTGAATGAGATCACTGCCTTGGCAACCACTTTGTCATAACAATTGCTCCCAACGGTCCCATGAGATGAGGGCTGCCCCTACTTCCTGTGACACTTTCACAAGTTAGAATGGTATATCACCCGTAGGCAAAAGGGAACAGCTCTCCACAGAGGCCAGGTTTGGTCCATCTTCTCTACATTAAGAAGAGATAGGCTCATTCTGACTCAACCCTTAATCCTGACCAGGTTGTTTGCCATGGAAGATGATTTTTGCTCTCTCAGGTCTTACATAGCTGCCTACATCTTCTCCAGAGATCATTTCTGCATGGAGCTTTGAGGTTCTCAACAGATGGAAGATCCACTGCATTCCTGTATTGTAAGACCAACACTGTCCCTGCTCTTCTGTAAACATAGATGTGAATTGGAGTCATGAGAAAACCCACGAACCTATGGGATAGCCTCTGCAGAACTTTAAAGAATTCACTTGACCCAAATGATCCCTATTCTCACTTAATGGAGGTCAGGAACCTTACAGAGGAAGGCGAGAGACTCTATCCACCATGACAGTTCTTTTGTCCATTTTGGTTTTGGATGCACACATGGGATTTTTCTTTAGACCCATCATGTGCTGTGAATCTAAGCCACAGCCTCACATAGGGCCAAGAGGCTGATTCAGACACATCCATTTCCAAAGCAATTAACCGAAGAGGCAAAGGTAATGACCATTCAATTCCATTTGAAAACTATTTTCTTCAGGCTTCACAAAGTGTGGCCTGAGGCAAAGACCTTCCTGACATTCAGGGCAACAGAATAGGTAAGCAGAAGGCCCAAAGCAGGGTTTCTCCACTGAGACTTTCTTGGGCATACTAATATCTGAGTTTTCTGAGATACTCACCATTCCCATCAGCTATCCAGTACATGGCCATGTCACAGAGATTGAGGTGGTACATATCTTGGACACAAAATCATGAGCGTATTCTGGAGAGTGTCCAGAATTCAGGAAGAAAACAGGAATTTAGAAAGATACCAGGAGTTGCCCATCCATACGGCAAGCTGCAGTCCATTCATAAATTGCTCAGGATGAATGCTTTGAAGCTTTCTCATAGACATGACACATCCATTGATGCATTCTCTTTTCTACTGTCTACAATCACGAACACAGTATGATATATAGACACAGAAACACTCACGTTGTCAAAGGACTTACTAGAAACAGTCCACTCCAAAACAAACAAACCAGCTTTCCTAACTATTCTCAGAACATGAGACAAAACCACAAACTCACACTCACACCCAAAAAGGCACCTCTTTGCCCCAAGTAGGTCTGTGTCTATCCGGAGTGTCCTCTGACTTGTGGGCCATACTATGTTCCCCAAAAGTGGCGTGTCCTGTCTCCGATCTGGTCTCTTTAGCAAACTCTGTGAAGTTGTCAGGAGCCCGTGGTGAGAAACTACCTGCTTTCTCTGGAAAGGCCAGTCTTCATAGTTTCCTGGCATTTGGCTGTCCTCACATCAGTAGGTACAAAGAAAGAGTGACTCTGTCTTGTTAAATCCAAATAAGTGAGCCCACTGGGACATGGAGTGGGTTTGACTCTGTGTGCCTGGTTTCCTGGATCCCAAGATCACAGACTTTCATCACCAATAATGTAAGGTGAGGTCACTTCCTTCAAGAACTGAATGAAGTCACTGCCTTGGAAACCACTTTGTTTTAACAGTTTCTTCCAAGGTTCCCAAAAGATGGAGTCTGCCTCTACTTGCTGTGACTCATTCATAAGTTAGGATGGTATATCAACCATAGGCACTGGGGAACAGCTCTCCACACAGCCATGGTTTGGTCCATCTTCTCTACATTAGGAAGAGAGAGGCTAATTCAGACACATCCCTTCAACCTGACCAGGTTGTTTGCCATGGAAGATGACTTTTGCTCTCTCAGATCCTTCATACCTGCCTACACCGACTCAAGGGATTATTTCTGCAGGGACTTTTGAGGTTCTCAGCTGGTGGATGATACCCTACCTTCCTGGATTTTAAGACCAACTCTGTCCCTGCTCTTCTGTAAAGTGAGATTGAGGGAACAGTGTATGGTTAGTGTTAATAGCATGTTCGATTTGGGTTAGGAGTCATTCTGCTGGATGAATTATGGTATTGGGAACCTGTGATATTTATAAGAATATAAATGTGAAATATATTTATGAGATCAGAGATCTAGGAAAGATTTGAAGCCCAGAAAGGCATTGGGCCCTTGATTGGTATACTTAGATTGAATTATGTTCTGCACCGAGGTCTCAGATAAATCGATATACAATGGCATAGGACCCTATACCTCGGATGATTGAAAGTAGAAGAGAACATCCAGTCAAAAAGGGATAGTCTGTAGGATTAGGAAGATAGTCAGTAGGTTTAGGAAGAAGAGTGAGTCTCGGAGTTGGACCAAAAGTTCTTTAGCAATTGGTTTTCAGTTAGAGGGTGAATGTAAATGTCAGCACATGTGAAGAGACAGTCACAATGATGAACTGGGAAAAATATGTAGGAAAGCAGATATCAATAGGGGCATTAGGAAATCAGGAAAAGTATAAAGTGAGTGATAGGATTAGATATTTTCAACAGGCTTGAGGTTAAATATATAATCTTAGGAAGAAACAAATATGTAGTAACCAATAGGATTGACATTTGAGAGCAGTAGGCACCCTGGACATAGATGCTTTTAGTAATCCATGGTCACTTTCTATTTAGGCTTTGGTACAATCATATGTGTGACCTTTGCATTTTGTGTCCAGAATACTACTGTGGTAAAATGTATATGTAGATCAGGTGACATAAGTATTTCTTCCACCATAAAGGGGAGTAATATTCTGGAAACTTATAAATTAGTACTGGGGATACAAATAGGTGTACCTTGTGTTGATGATTATTGAGATGACGCAGGAATAGACCATATTGTGAATAAAGTATGTAACTGGATCCAACATTAAATAATGGATTGAGTTTGCATCTGAAAATATATTGGAAATCTTATATTGATATATATACCATCATTCCAACAAGTTATATATGCAATGGTATTATTAGGGTTACGGTTTATCGTGAAGAGTGAGTTTTGCTTCAAAAATGATTATGGAATCGAAAATAATGTGTTTAGAAAGAAGTCTAGTGAAAAGACCAGTAAAGAAACATGGAGGAATACATGTGTTCTGAAGTAGTAAGTAATTGAAAGTGAACCAAATGCCAAAAAAATTTGTGAAGTTGTGGATGAAAAAATACATCCTATGATGTCCATAAACTGAAGAAATAGTAATGTACCAGTGTTGAGTAAAAATGAACTTCAAATTACACATCATGTCCCATAGCAATCTACTTGCATTGATGTTAAACTGGGTCAGTTACTGTAGAAATATTAGGATTTTTAAGCACCATCCACTGAACTTAGTTTTCAGTAGTAGGAAACCAAAATATATTTCAGGTGTATGAATATTACTGAGAATAATCTTGTGAAAATTTGAATTTAAATGAACATAAATGAATATGAATGAATTTAGGGAGTGTATAATAAGACACATATTTTTCATATTTTTTTTAAAATCCGTAGAATATACACACACACACACGCCCACACACACACACACATGCACACACACACACACACATTAATATTTAGCAATATATATGCCAATCGATATTCATCATGAAATATAATTCATTCACAAATCCAAAAATATTCATTTTACTGAACATGGATTTATGTATAGTGTTTTTCACTAGGAAGCTCACCCATAGGTGGAATTTTCAGTTCCATCATTATTTAGGGAGAGTCATCTCTTCTCACAATTTTTATATTCCAAAGTCAGTGATCTTACAAGAATGTACGTGTGATACCAGGTAGGATATTGTATATGCATAAAAAAATTACATGTGCTGAATAGGATACAGAGAAAGGGAGACAGGAATTTACATATGTGATAACTTTAAAAAATCATGGAGAAATATTAAAATGAAAAGTTTACTAAATTTAAAACACATACTCTTGATAAAGAGGAAGACAAATACAAATATACACCATGCTTCCTATAAAAGGACTGTACTTCTATTCAGTTAGGTTTTTTTTTCTCCATGATATTAGGATTAGTAGTCAGAGTCTAGTAGGGTATGGGTTAGTGTCAGGGATTCAGTATTTCAAATGGAAAATAGGAAAATGGATCTAATGTGTATGCAAACATGTGATACACAAAAATCTTCCCTCTCTTATCCAGAACAATACCTTGACATAACCATCGCTAAAAGTAAGACACAATTAGAGGAGAGGAGTTAGAAAACCTGTGAATACATATGTGGAATGAAAAATGCTCAGGAGTTCACAACACTGGAGGTGGTAAAACAGTTTACAAAAGTATGGGAGAGGGTAAACACTCCAGAAACATGGAGCTGTGCTGACCTAAAGACTTATTGAGAAACTTCCTCTGAGGTTAGGCACAAGAAATATATGTATGGCAATATGTAAATCAATGGTTCTGCAACTGATGTGATTCTGCAATCTGTATATGGAGTAAAAATGGGAGGTCATATCCCACTTGAATCAAAGTGTGAAATTTGATATATCAAGAAGTATGTACTGTTTTGAACAACCTACAATAAAAATTAATTAAAAAAAGAAAAAGAAATATATGTAATTGTCAGGAGATTTACCTTCGTTTGTAGTGACACCAAAAATCTGGGTCTGCATCTATGTGACCTGGATGACATGGTTCTTTATTTTGTAATGAACATGAGGCAGCAGGTCTGAAATCTCCCTTTGTAGGTAAACTGTTGCTACTGGGAGCTAAGTGTCTTCCCGTGTGGTCTGTGAAGCCATTTGGTCATCCTCCACTTTTCAGGGTGTTTCTTACTGCTGCACTGGGAATTTGGTATTTGCTTCATGAAATACAATATGTTAAACTGGGACACAATGCTGGAGGGAGTTCTGTCATGTGTGGTTGGTCAGGGTCGGCAAGAGAATGTACGAACCAGGCTTCTATCCCACATAGCTTTCCCCTTGACTATAGCAACCTGATTCTGAACATTGCCCTGAAACCTCTACATATAACAAGATGCCTTTACATATAAAGGTCTGCTGCCTGCACCATGTCAGTCGCAAGACTTGGAAGCCAATGGAAGATCCAGGTGGTCCTACCAAAAATATTTATTTACACACCTATAGTCCACTGCTCTACGCCCACTACCCAGCAGGCTCCAACTTACTGGCATCTCTTTTCTACACCATTTTCACGAAACTCAGTCAATCAAGGCACTGTTTGTTATACTCATGATCAGCAACAGGATATCTTAAGGTTATCCAGTGCCACCTGGTCATGGGGATTTCAAAAATTTCATGGTATTAATCTAGTCATTTTTCAAGGATGAAGTTGGAGGCACTGTGGGTTTCATTTAATTCAGGAACCATTAAATGGTGAGGAAGCTCATTTCAATGAAAGCTCTGGAGAACACTCACAGGCAAGCCTTCCCAAAGAGTGGCCAAAAGGACACATGAATCCAGGCCCATTGAGGTATACAATGTGAGGTCCATGTGTGTTTGGACTCTCAACTATGGCTACCAAGTCTTTAAGAATTAAATCATGTGATATCCTGGCTCAGAATCCCTGAGCTCTGTGGAAAGCCATCCTGGGCCTAGATCTCAGTTTCCAAAAGCGATTCTCATGCGTGGTCTCCTAAAATCCCAACACTATTCATGGCAATACTTCTCTGAGGTCAGTTCCAGAACTCAGTCTCTAAGGAGAATCACACCAGAGTTCAAGCCCTGGTGGACCCAGTCATCTCTTCCAACTACCACACAAATTACCACAATTAAAACAAGAACCCTCCCATATGGCCCGCATCTTCTTTCATATAGACACTCATCATAATCTGGCTGGAGGTTTCCATGAGGGGTGCAGACCAAGACAGTGTCCCAAATAAGCTCCTTTGCCCCTCATTTGCCTAAAGTCAAGGTGGCCTGGACACCCATCCTGTGAACCAAAAGTGATCAAATAGGCCTGCCGTTAATAACTCTCCAATTTGAGGACTACTGTCTGTGGGGTTTAGATTCCTTATGTGAATTTTAGTCATGAGAAAACCCAAGCACAATGGGCTAGCCTCTGCAGGTTTTGTAGAACTCTTTTGACCCAAAGGATCCCATTCTCACTTGATGGAAGTCAGGAACCTTACAGAGGAAGTCGAGAGACTTCATCCCAATAATTGCTCTTTTGGCGAATTTTCTTTTGGATGCACACATGGTAACTTTCTTTAGATCCATCAGGTGCTGAGAATCTAAGCCACAGCCACACACAGGGCCAAGGGCCTGATTCAGACACATCCCTTTCCAAAGCAATTAAGGAAAGTGCCACAGGTATGCCCATTCATTTCCATTTGAAAACTGTTTTCTTCAGGCTTCACAAAGGGGTGGCCTGAGGCAAAGATCTTCCTGACATTCAGGGCAACAGAACAATAGGTAAGCAAAAGGCCGAAAGCAGGGTTTCTCCTCTGAGACTTTTCTGGTCACACTGATATCTGAGTTTTCTGAGATGCTCGCCATCCCCTACAGCTATCCAGTACATGGCCATGTCACAGAGCTTGGAGGTGGTACATATCTTGGACACAAAACCATGGGCCTATTCTTGAGATTGGCCGGAATTCAGGACGAAAATAGAAACTTAGGAAGGTAGCAGGTGTTGCTCATCGATAAGGCAAGCTACAGTCCATTCATAAATGGGGCAATATGAATGCTGAGAAGATTTCTACTAGACACGACACATCCATTGATGGATTCTCTTTTCTAATGTCTACAACCACGGAAACAGTGGAATACACAGACATAGAAACACTCGCCCTGTGAAAAGACTTACTAGAAACAGTCCACTTCAAATGAAACAAACCGACTGTCCTACCTATTCTCAGAAAATGAGACAAAACCACAAACCCACAACCACACCCACAAAGGCACCTCCTTCGACTAAGTAGGTCTGTGACTATCCAGAGTGTCCTCTGACTTGTTGGCCATAATATGTTCCCCCAAAATGGCCTTTCCTGTCTCAGATCTTGTCTCCTTGGCCAACTCTGTGAACTTCTTAGGAGCCAACGGTGAGCTACTACCTGCTTTCTCATGAAAAGCCCTGCATCCGAGCTTTCCTGGCATTTGGCCTTCCTCACATCTGTAGGTACCAAAAAATACTGACCCTGTCCTTGGTAAATCCAAACAAGTGAGACCACTGGGACTGGGACTGGGACTGGCTCTGTGTGCCTGGCTTCCTGGATCCCACGTTCAGAGAGTTCCATCACCAAGAAAGTGAGGTGAGGTCACTTCCTTCCTGAACTGAATGAGGGCACTGTCTTGGCAGCCACTTTGTCCTAACTGTTGCTTCCAAGGGTCCCAAGAAATTGAGGCCGCCCCTACTTTCTGTGACATTTTCACAAGTTAGAATGGTATATCAACCAAAGGCACCCAGGAATAGATCTCCACACAGGCCTGGTTTGGTCCATGATCTCTACATTAAAAAAAAATCTGATTCAGACACAACCTTTTATCCTGACCGGGTTATTTGACATGGAAGATGACTTTTGGTCTCTCAGGTCCTTTATTGCTTCCTACATCTTCTCCAGGGATCATTTCTGCATGGACCTTTGAGGTTCTCAGCAGGTGGAAGTTTTTCTACATTTCTGTATTGTAATATCAACTCCTTCCCTGCTCTTCTGTAAAGTTAGATTGAGGGAACAGTGTCCGGTTATGGTTAAAAACATGCTCGATTTGGGTTAGAAATCATTTTCCTGGATGAATGATCGTATTGGGAACTTGCTATGTGTAGAAGAATATATAGGTGAAATATATGTATGAAAAAAGAAATTTAAGTCTGATTTGAAGCCCAGAAGGGCATTGGGCCCTTGATAGTGATACGTGGTGTTGAATTACGTTCTGCAGAGTTGTCTCAGATAAATCGATATACAATGGCATAGCACCTTGTACGTTGCATGAATTAATGTAGAAGGAACATCAAGTCAAAAAGGTATAGTCCGTAGTGAAAGGTTAATAAAATTAATAAAATAGGTACTTGTCACTTCCTGTTTTTCTGTATGCTTAACAAAACACTGTTGAAATCTTGAGAAATGTTTGCTAATCTTGTTCTAGAATGTACTGTTCCCAACAGCCGAACTGCAGAATGTACTCCCTCACTCGGTGTCATGCAAACCGCCCACTCGCCCTTACCCATCACTGAACTTCCCTCTCTTCCCTCTCCAAGGAAAGTATATAAGCTCTGCTTAAGCTGTTCTCAGAGGTCTCTGCTCTATTTAATTTAGCTCTGAGCTCAAGCATGCTGGACCACAAATAAACCCTTTGCTGTTGCATGAGACAGTCTCTTGGTAGTATCTTCCTCTGACACTCGCCTGACCTTTACATATTGAGGTTCCACTGAGTTCCAGCAGTGGCGGATGAGAGACCCCAACGGGCTCCTCTCGGAGCAAGTAAGGCGCCTCTTTCTGGTTTCAGGTTTCTTGTTAGGGCTTGGCAAAATTGCTGGCGATGAAGAGCCTGGGCTCTCTCCGACGGTGGCTGAGAGACATGTCACAGAGACAAAGGGCACCTCTCTGGAGGACCCCGCAGAGAACTCGGGAAATCAAGGAACAATAGTCTTCTCGACTCAGTGATATTTTCTTTTAGATTCGTTATTGCCATACCATTGGGTTTTGCCGGCTACTCATTCCTGGTCTCAGTGTTGGACGTTCATTGCCTGTCTTTATGGTCTTGTCTTATCTGTGTCGTGTGTCCTTGCTTTTACTGTTTGTGGAACTTTCATTATGGAACAGAGCACATCAATGCCTCTGTCCCTGACCCTTGATCACTGGACCAAAGTCCGCTTAAGGGCTCAGAATCTTTCTTTTTTTAGTAAAACGCTGGACCTGGCAGAATCTCTGTGCCTCAGAATGGCCCATCTTTGGAGTCGTATGGCCCCTAGACGGATCTTTCTACTTCCCACTAATTTAAAAAGTCAGAGGTATTGTCTTTCAGCCAGTGCCACATAGCCATCCGGATCAACAGCCATATATCTTAACTTGGCAGGACCTCTGCAAATCTCCTCCTCCATGGGTGAAGCCTTTCCTTGCCCCTACCTCTGCTCCTACTCCTTCCCCCATGATCTCTCAAACCCTCTCAACCTCCTCCTCCTCCACCCTCTGTTCTCCCTGAGTCACAGATTTGACTCTACTGGACTCTTCTCCCCCTCCTTATCCCCTGCCCTCGTCCCCTAACACACAACACACTCTAAGTGATTCCGCTGCTGCTGACTAAGCCTCTCTACCATTGGAGGAAGCTAAGCCGGTAATAGGATCTGACAATGGACCGATGTTCATGACCCAGGTAAGTCAGGGGTTAGCCAGGAACCTGGGGATTAATTGGAAGTTAAATTGTGCTTATAGACCACAGAGTTCAAGACAAGTAGAAAGAATGAATAGAACCATTAAAGAGACCTTAACGAAATTAAGCTTAGAGACCAGCATAAGATTGGACTATGCTCCTGCCTTATGCAATGTTTCATGCAAGTAAAAATCCCTTTGTTTCTTTGAGTAACCTTACCACATGTGAAATTCTTTATGGTGGCCCTCCTCCAGTAGGGGACCTAAGCCCAACTGTAAGACCTAAAGATCCTTTCCACACCCCCTTGCTTGACAGACTTAAAGATCTTGAAAGAACTCAGTAATACCTGTGAAAACAGCTGGCCACTGCCTACCCAACTGGGAACCAGGGGATTCCACATCCATATCAAGTAAGAGATTTCATCTATGTAAGATGATATCAGGTGTCATCCCTGGTACCCCGCTGAAAAGGACCATACCAGATGCTATTATAACACCTACAGTGGTAAACGTAAACAGAATCACTTCCTGGATCCATACCTCTCATCTCAAGCCTGCTGCCTATACAGAATCTTTCTGGAAACTGAAAAAGACTGGTAACAGTTTCAAATTGTGTATTGGCAATGTGAATAAGGTTATATACTCTCCCCTTGGCTACAAGTAGTCCTAACCCTCATCAGCCCATTAAGCAGTGATGGCTGATCACAAATCCTACTGGAAAAGAAGTATGGTCTATCTCGCATACAGCCCCCTTAGGGACCTGGTGGCCATCTCTCCACCCAGACATTTGTTAGCTGGCTATAGGTATTTCCTATTGTGATATCCCTGATGAAGAGGATCCCACTAAAATACCATTAAATCCCTTCTGTACCATAGATAATGGAAACAAACATTATGGATGTAGGGACACGCGAGCCAGATGCAGATTGGCTAGTCTAGATTACTAAGTTTGCCTGGCAGACTATCAAAGCCACAAAGAGTAATGGCTGTGTGGGGGAAAAGCCGACTTTTTCTGTATGTCATGGAAATGTGTGCATACAGGGGCTGCCTGATGAAACCCCAATTCTTCATCAAATTCAGTACACAGCATTGGCCACATTACCAATTAGACAACCAAAAACTATGGCACCCAGATGGGTCTCTAGATCCTCAAATTTTGCGTGACCTTTTTAACTTCTGCAAGTGCTCAAAAGAGTGAAAGGAAATTCCCCTATGTGGAAGCCTTTTCCCTCCCTCACTCACATCCTGAACTATGCTTCTCCAATAGATCATTATCCTCAGCCTTCTGCTCCAGACCCTCTGATGTCACTCCCATCTCAGCAACTTGATTTCTCCCCTCCAATAACTAGATCAGAAACCCAAAGCTCCACCAGTTCTCAGACCATCGGCCCCTTGCTGAGGTAGCAGGTACATAGGTACCGCTCCACCGACTCATTCCTCTCATCTCCTGTCAGTGCCCTCACCGGGTCCCACCAGGTCCTCTTACCAGCTAACCCAATGCTCAAACGAGCTGAGGGGAGCCCTGAGACCCTTATCCAAGATGTAATATAATTGGCCTTTAAAGTTGCTTCGTCATCACTGAAAACAGGTTACTAAAATTTAAAGTCCCTCACAGGATTTTGGGATCCTCACTCCCGTCTTTCACTCTGCTCTACCTGATCTACTGCTCAAGTTTGCTGCTATGAAATTCCCAATACCCTTTCGCATTATTCTTTTACATCTCTCTTTTCCCTCATTCTCAGATCCTCGGAGGTGCTCTCAGCCCCACCTTCCCCGTCTTTCCCCCTCTGTACCAGGCCCACAGAAAAGTCTTAAATGACCTTCTTCAGAAGTCTTCACCATGGCTGAGTTTTGAACTTTCAGCAAAACAGTCCCAATAAAGACTTTAATGTAGATAAACTTTCTCTTTCGTATTGCCCTGTTCTACTTGGCCACTGGCTAAAAATCTCAGTACTTCTAAGCTAGACAACCCCTAACTAGTTTTTCACAAAATATGTGAACAAATCCTCTGGCCTTCAGCTAGGGCTTCACAGAGATGGCTACATTTCTAAGATAAAGAAATTACCAACCGGGCTCCATGGTAACAGCTGGCAGGGGGAAAATAAGAAATGGAAGAAAAAGCTCTCCTCCTCCCAGGTGTCCTTGAAAAGTTAACTTGCCCAGAACAGAAGGAAAACAGAAACAAATACTGCTTTTTTAAACTTCTGAAGACTGTGAACTTCTGAGCCCCATCCCTTATATGTTGGGTACAAAATTCTGAAACTACCTAAACTTGAGTTTCAGGGGATTAATTGATTACAATAGAAGCAATGCCCTCTGAATCCGGTTTCAACCAAATAGGACTGTTTCCCTCTCTTGAGTGCTACCTTAGGTGCCTTGCTTTGTCAGTGCCTACAACAGCATAATTCTATATACTTAAACATCGTTTATGTTTTCATGAAATGATCAAGATATGTGATAAATTGTGTAATGGTGCAGATGTTTCCCAGAGTGCTCTATCATGATGCAGGTTCATTTGAAGATCAAATAGGGGGGGCATACAACCGGTTCCACTGGGAACATATATCCCTCACTTTAGCCATCCTATTAGGAATAGGAGTTGCTGCACGTGTGGGCAGAGGAACCAGTGGCATTGTCCATGGGACACAAAAGATGACCCAATTAGAAGCAGCAATAGAGCAAAAGTAAGATATTAGAAACCTCCTTCAGGGCTTTGCATGAAACTTTAACCTCTCTCTCTGAAGTTGTTTTACAGAACAGTTGAGGGTTGGACCTCCTCTTCATTAGAGAAGGGGGCCTTTGTGCTGCATTGAGGGAAGAATGTTGTTTTTATGCTGACTATACTGGAGTCGTAATAAAATCTATGAGTAAATTTAAAAGACACCTTGAAGAGCATCAACAAGTGAGAGAGGGCCCAAAAGGGTGGCTTGAGTCTTGGTTCACACAGTCCCCCCGGTTAACTACGTTTTTATCAACCCTGGCCGGTCCAATAATAATCCTCATATTATTGCTAACTATAAAACCCTGTTTGCTCAACCGTGTAATGTCTTTTCTCCAGGCTCAAATTGGAGGAGTTAAACTTATGGTAATACCCCACTAGCAGACATTGAATGTGACACCCTCCAATGATCATTTTTATGATTAAAATTAGCCAGAAGAAGAAGTGGGGAATGAAATATTAATAAAATAGGTACGTGTCACATCTTGTTTTTCTGTATGCTTAACAGAACACTGTTGAAATCTTGAGAAATGTTTGCAAAACTTGTTCCCAGAATGTTCTATCCCCAGCTGCCAAATTGCAGAATGTACTCCCTCTCCCAGTTGCATGCAAACCGCCCACTCGCCCTGACACATCAATACAATTCCCTCCCTTCTCTCTCCAGGGAAAGTATATAAGCTCTACTTCAGCTATTCTCAGGGCTATCTGCACTATTCAGGTGAGCTCTGAACCCCAGCATTCTGGACACCCAATAAACCCTTTGATGTTGCATGAGATAGCCTGTTGGTAGTCTCCTCCTCTGAAGCTCGCACCACGTTTACTTGGATGATTGAATGTAGAAGAGAACATCCAGTCAAAAAGGGATAGTCTGTAGCATTAGGAAGATAGTCAGTAAGTTTAGGAAGAAGGGTGAGTATAAGATTTGGAAAAAAAGTTTCTTAGCAATAGGATTTCGATTAGAGAGTGAATGTAAATGTCAGCACAAGTGAAGAGTCAGTCACAATGATGAAGTGGGGAAAATATGTAGGAAAGCATATATCAATAGAGACATTACAAAATCAGGCAGAGTATAAAGTGTGTGATAGGATTAGACATTTTGAACAGGGTTGAGTTTAAATATATAATCTTAGGAAGAAACAAATATGTAGTCACAAATAGGATTGACATTTGAGAGCATTGGGCAAATTTCAGGTGGATGAATATTTTGAGAATAATCTTGTGAATAGTTGATTATAAATCCACATACATGAACATGAATGAATTTAGGGAGTGAATATAAGACACATATATTTCATATTTTGAAAAATCTGGAGAGTGTATATATATATATATATATATATGTATATATATATATGTATATATATATATATATATATATATATATACATATATATATATATACATATATATACATATACATAAAACACACACACAGACAAAAAAGTAGCAATATATATGTCAATCAAAATTCATTATAAAATATATACCATCCACAGATCTAAAAATATTCATTTTACTGAACATGGATTTTTGTATAATGCTGTTCAACTAGCAAGCTCACCCATAGGTTGAATATTCAGTTCCAACAGGGATTAGTAGGAGTGATCTCTTCTAACAATTTGTATCTGCCAAGTCAGCCACCTCACAAGAATGTACGTGTGGTACCAGATAGGAATCTATATGTGCATATAAGAATACAGAGAAAGGGAGACAGGAATTCACATATTTGTTAACCTTAAAAATACTAGGACAACTATTTCAACAAACAATTGACTAGATTTATAACTCCAACTCTGTATCATGCAAAAGGCAAGTCCATCTATACACCATGCCTACTCTGTACTGATTGTATTTCTATTCTTTATGGGTTATTTTTCTCCATCATATTAGGATTAGTAGTCAGAGTCTGGTAGGGTATGGGTTAGAGTCAGGTATTCAGTATTTTGAATTGAAAATAGGACACTGAATCCAATGTGTATGCAAATATATGCTACGGAAAAATCTTCCCACTCTCCTCCAGAACAATGCCTTGACATTACCTTCACCCGAAGTAAGACACAATTAGAGGAGAAGAGTTAGAAAATCTGTGAATACATATCTAGAATGGAAAATGCTCCAGATTTCACATCTTTGGAGGTGGTAGAGGAGTTTCCAAAAGTAAGAGACAGGGTAAACACTCCACAAACATGGAGCTCTGCTGGCCAAAAGACTTTTTGAGAATCTGCCTCTGAGGTTGGGCACTTGAAATATATGTTGTTGTCAGGAGCATTAGCTTTATTTGTAGTGAAACCATCAAAGCTGGATCTGCATTTATGTGACCTGGAGGAAATGGTTACTTATTTTAAAATAAAAATGAGGCAGCAGTGATGAATTCTCTTTTTGTAGGTAAACTTTGGCCACTGAGGGCTAAGGGTCTTCCCGTGTGGACTGTGAAACCAATGGTCATCCTCAAATTTTCGTGGTGTTTCTTGCTGCTGCACTGGGAGTTTGGTATTTGCTTCATGAAATACAACGAGTTCAAATGGGACACAGTGCTGAAGGGAGTTCTGTCAGGTGTGGTTGGCAGGGTCTCCAGGAGAATGCACCAACCAGGGTTCTATCTCAAGTAGCTTGCCCCCTTGACAATAGCAACATGATACTGAACATTGCCCTGAAACCTCTCCATATAAAAATATGCCTTTACATATATGGGTGTGATGGTTGCACCATGTCAGTCACAGCCATTTGGAGGCCAATGGAAGATCCACATGGCCCCACCACAGATGTTTTATCACACATTTGCATAACACAGCTCTAGGCCCACTACTTACCAGGCCCCAACTTACTGGCATCTCTGTTCTACAACATTTTCATGAAACCCAGTCAATCAAGGCCCTGTCTGTTATACTCATGATCATCAACAGGACATCAAAGGTCCTCCAGTGCCAGCTGGTCATCGGAATTTCTAAAATTTCATGGTAATTATCTAGCATTTTTTCACAGATGCATTTGGAGGCAATGTTGGTTTCAATTCATTCAGGAACCATTAAATGGTGAGGAAGCTAATTTCAGGGAAATCTCTGGAGCACTCTCACAGGCAAGTCTACCCAAAGAGTGGCCAAAAAGTCACATGAAGCCAGGCCCATGGAGGTCTACAAAGCAAGGTTCAAGTGTGTTTTGAATCTCAATTATGCCTGCCAAGTCTTTCAGAATAAAATCATGTAATATCCTGGCTGTGATTCCCAGTGTTCTGTGGAAAGCCACTCTGGGCCTTGATCCCAGGTTCCAATGGCAACTCTCATTCATGGCCTCCTAAAATCCCAACACAATTCATGTCAATACTTCTCTGAGGTCAGTTCCAGAACTCAGTCTCTAAGGGGAATCACAGCAGAATTCAAGCCCAGGTTTACACAGTCATCTCTTCCAACTGCCACACAAATGACCACAATTATAACCAAAACACTCCTACATGGCCCTCATCTTCTACCATAAAGATACTCATCATAACATCTGGATGGAGGTTTTCATGAGAGGCACATCCCAAGACAGTGTCCAAAATAAGCTCCCTTGCCCCTCATTTGCCGAATGTCAGGGTGGCTTGGACACCCTTCCTGTGAACCAGGAGTGATCAAATAGGCCTGCCCTTAATACTGCTTCGCTTCTCCAATTTGAGGCTCTCTGACTGTTGGGTCTAGATTCTTTTTGTGAATTGGAGTCATGAGAAAAGCCAAGCCCCTCTGCAGAGATTTGAAGAACTCATTTCACGCAAAGAATCCCTATTCTGACATGATGGATTTCAGAAACCTAACAAAGGAAGGCAATATAATTCATGCACATTGATTGAACGTTTTTCCATTTTGGTTTAGATGCACATATGGGATCTTTCTTTACTTCCATCAGGTGCTGAGAATCTAAGTCACAGCCTAAAACAGGGCAAAGGGCCTGAATCAGACACATCCTTTTCCAATGAAATTAAGCAAAGAGCCAGAGGTGATGCACATTCATTTCCATTTGAAAACTGTTTTCTTCAGGCTTAACAAAGGGGTTGCATGAGACAAAGACCTTCCTGATATTCAGGGCAACAGAACAATAGGTAAGCAAAAGGCCCAAAGCAGGGTATCTCCACTGAGACTTTCCTGGTCACACTGATATCTGAGTTTTCCGAGATGCTGGCCATTCCATTCAGGTATCCAGTACATGGCCATGTCAAAGACCTTGGATTTGGTACATATCTTGGACACATAACCATGAGCCTATTCTAGAGAGTGGCCAGAATTCAGGAAGAAAACAGGGACTTAGGAAGGTATTAGGTGTTGCCCGTGCATAAGGCAAGCCACACTCCATTCATAAATTGGGCAGGATGAATGCTGGGAAGCTTTATACTAGACATGACACATCCATTGCTGCATTCTCTTTTCTCATGTCTACTACCACAGGCACAGTGGGATACACAGACATGGAAACACTCACCTCTTCAAACGACTTACCGGAAACAGTTGACTCCAAAACAAACAAACCGCCATTCCTACCTATTTTCAGAACATGAGACAAACCACAAACCCACACACACTCCCAAAAAGGCACCTCCTTCCCCATAGGTGTATGACTAACCAGAGTGTCCTCTGACTGGTGGCCATACTCTGTTCTTCCGAAATGACCTGTCCTCTCTCAGATCTGTTTTCCTTGGCCAACTCTGTAAAGTTGTAAGGAAAAAGTGGAGAGCCACTACCTGCTTTCTCAGGAAAGCTCCCTATTCAGAGCTCTCCAGGCATTTGGTAATCCTCACTTCAGTAGGTACCAAGAATGACTGACTCTATCTTTGGTAAATCCAAACAAGTGAGCCCACTGGGACTGGGACTGGGACTGCCTCTGGGTGCCTGGCTCCTTGGATACAAAGTTCAGAGAGTTCCATCACCAAGGAAATGAGGTATGTCACATTCTTTGGAACTGAATGTGGTCACTGCCTTGGCAAAGGTATATCTTATGATGTGCAAAAACTGAAGAAATAATAATGTACCAGTGTCGAATACAAATGAATGACAAATTACATATCATGTCCCATAGGAGTCTACTTGCATTGATGTTAGACTGGGTCAGTTACTGTAGAATAATTAGGATTTGTATACACCATTCACTGAAGTTAGTTTTCAGTACTAGGAAACAAATATGTATTTCAGGTGGATGAATATTTCTGATTATAATCTTGTGAAAAGTTGATTATAAATCCACATACATGAACATGAATGAATTTAGAGAGTGTATATTAGACACATATATTTCATATTTTGAAAAATTTGGAGAGTATATCTATATCTATATCTATATCTATATCTATATATACACACACACACACACACACACACACACACACAACACTCACAGACATTAAAAAGTACCAATATAAATGCCAATCGAATTCATCAGTAAATATATATCATCCACAAATGCAAAAATATTTATTTTACTGAACATGAGTTAATGTATAATGTTGTTCTACTAGGACGCTCTCCTATAGGTTGAATTTTCATTTCCAACAGCATTTAGGAGGAGTGAACTCTTCTCACAATTTGTATCTGCCAAGACAGCCACCTCACAAAAATGTACGTGTGATACCTGGTAGGATTCTATATATGCATATAAATATACATGTGTGAATAGGCTACAGAAAAGGGAAACAAGAATTCACATATTTGTTAAGTTTAAAAACACATGGAGAATATTTCAATTAAAATTTGACTAGATTTATAACTCCTCCCTTATATAATGCAAATGTCAAGTCCAACAATACAACATGTCTCCTCTGAAGTGCTTGTATTTCTATTGTGTTGGGTTAATTTTCTCCATTATATTAGGATGAATACTCTGAGTCTACTAGGTATGGGTTAGTGTCAGGGATTCAGTATTTCGAATGGAAAATTGGAAAATGAATCCAATGTGTATGTAAATATATGCTGCACAAATATCCTCCTGCTCTCATCCAGAACAATGCCTTGTCATTACCTTGACCCCAAGTAAGACACAATTAGAGGAGAAGAGTTACAAAATCAGTGAATACATATCTGGAATGGAAAATGCTCAGGAGTTCACAACCTTGGAGGTGGTAGAGCAGTTTCCAAAACTAAGGGACAGGGTAAACACTCCACAAACATGGAGCTCTGCTGGCCTAAAAATTTTTTGAGAAACTGCCACTGAGTTTTGCACTTGAAATATATGTTGTTTTCAGGAGATTTGGCTTCCTTTGTAGTGAGACCATCAAAGCTGGGTCTGAATCTATGTGACCTGGAGGACATGGTTTCTTATTTCCAATGAACTAGATGAAGCAGTGCTGAATCCTCTCTTTGTAGGTAAACTGAGGCCACTGGTGACTAAGTGTCTCACCGTGTGGACTGTGAAGCCATTTGGTCCTCTTCCACTTTTTGTGGTGTTTTTGCTGCTGCACTGTGAGTTTGGTATTTGTTTCACGAAATACTAGGAGCTAAACTGGGACACAGTGCTGGAGGGAGTTCTGTCACGTGTGGTGGGTCAGGGTCTGCAAGAGAATGCACCAACTAGGCTCCTATCTCTCACAGCTTGCCCCATTGCCCCCTTGTCCATATCAACCTGATTCTTAATTTTCCTCTGAAAACTCTCCATGTAACAAGATGCCTTTACATACAAGGGTCTGCTGGCTGCACCATGTCAGTTACAAGCCATTTGGAATCCAATGGTAGATCCACATGGCCCTACCACGGATGTTTTATCAAACACCTCCCCACCACTGCTCTAGACCCACTACTCAGCAGGCTCCAACTTACTGGCATTTCTGTTCTACACCATTTTCATGAAACTCAGTAAGTCAAGGCACTGTCTGGTATAATCATGATCAGCAACAGGACATGCAGTGTTTCTCCAGTGCCACCTGGTCATAGGAATTTCAAAAATTTCATGGTATTTATCTAGCCATTTTTCAAGCATGAAGTTGGAGGCACTGTGGATTTCAGTTCATTCAGCAAACATTAAATGGTGAGGAAGCTCATTTCAATGAAATCTCTGGAGAACTCTCACAGGCACGGCTTCCCAAAGAGTGGACAAACGGTCACATTAGGCCAGGCCCATTGAGGTCTACAATGTGAGATCCATGTGTGTTTTGACTCTCAACTATGGCTGCCATTTCTTTAAGAATAAAATCATGTGATATCCTTGCTGAGATTCCCAGGCCTCTGTGGAAATCCACCCGGGGCCTAGGTCTCAGTTTCCAAGAGCGACTTTCATGCGTGGCCCCTTAAAATCCCAACAAAATTCATGGCAATGCTTCTCTGAGTTCACTTGCAAAATCCAGTCTCTAAGGGGAATCACACCAGAGTTCAACCCCACGTGTACCCAGTCATTTTTTCCAATGCCACACAAATGACCAAAATCAAAACCAAAACACTCCCACATGGCCCTCATCTTATTCCATATAGTCAATCATCTTAACCTCTGGCTGGAGGTTTCCATGAGGGGCGCAGCCCAAGACAGTGTCCAAAATCAGCACCTTTGCCCCTCATTTGCCTAAAGTCAGGGTAGCCTGGACACCGTTTCTGTGAACCAGGAGTGAACAAATAAGCCTGCCTTTAATACTTCTTTGTTTCTCCAATTTCAGGCCTACTGATTTTAGGTATCAATTCTTTAGGTGATTTAGAGTCATGTGAAAACACAAGCACCTCTGCAGGGCTTTGAAGAACTCATTTGACCCAAAGAATCCCTATTCTCATTTGATGGAGTGCAGGAACCTAACAGAGGAAGGCAAGAGACTTCATCCACAATGAATGATATTTTTTGCCATTTTGGTTTTGGAAGCTCACGTGGGATCATTCTTAAGATCTATCAGGTGCTGAGAATCTAAGTCACAGCCACACACAGGTGCAAAGGCTGATAAAGACACATCTCTTTTCAAAGCAATTAAGCAAAGAGCCACAGGTGAGGCCCATTCATTTCCATTTGAAAACTGTTTTCTTCAGGCTTCACAAAGGGGTGGCATGAGGCAAAGACCTTCCTGACATTCAGTGCAACACAACAATAAGTAAGCAAAAGGCCCAAAGCAGGGTTTCTGCACTGAGATTTTTCTGGTCACACTGATATCTGAGTTTTCTGAGATGCTCGCCATTCTCTTCAGCTATCCAGTACATGGCCCTGTCACAGAGCTTGGCAGTGGTACATATTTTGGACACAAATCCATGAGCCTATTCTGGAGAGTGGCCAGAATTCAGGAAGAAAACAACAACTTAGAAAGATAGCAGGTGTTGCACATCGATAAGACAAGCTGCAGTCCATTCATATATTGGGCAGGATGAATTATGGGAAGATTTATACTAGACAGGACACATCTATTAATGCATTCTCTTTTGTAATGTCTACAACAACAGACACAGTGGGATACACAGAAACAGAAACACTCGCCGTGTCAAATGACTTACTAGAAACTGTCCACTCCAAACCAAACAAACCGCCTATCCTATCTATTCTCAGAACATGAGACAAAACAACAAACCCACACCCACTCCCACAAAGGCACCTCCTTGCCCCAAGTAGGTCTGTGACTATCCGGAGTGTCCTCTGACTGGTGGGCCATACTATGTTCCCCCGAAATGGCCTGTCTTCTCTCAGACATTCTTTCCTTGACCAACTCTGTGAAGATGTCAGGAAAATGTGGTTAGCCACTACCTGTTTTCTCAGGAAAGGTCCATCTTCAGAGCTCTCCTGGCATTTGGCCATCCTCACATCATTAGGTACCAAGAAAACTGACTCTGTCCTTGGTAAATCCAAACAAGTGAGCCCACTGGGACTGGGACTGGGACTGCCTCTGGGTGCCTGGCTTCTTGGATACCAAGTTCAGAGAGTTCCATCACCAAGGAAATGAGGTATGTCACATTCTTTGGAACTGAATGAGGTCACTGCCTTGGCAACCACTTTGTCCTAACAGTTGCTTCCAAGGGTAACATAAGATGGAGGTTGCCCCTACTTCCTGTGACACTTTCATAAGGTAGAATGTATATCAACCATTGGCACCCGGGAACAGCTCTCCACTCAGCCCTGGTTAGGTCCATCTTCTCTACAATAAGAACAGAGAGATTCAGATTCAGACACATCCCTTCATCCTAACCAGGTTGTTTGCCATGGAAGATGACTTTTGCTCTCTCAGGTGCTTCATACCTGCCTACAACTTCTCCAGGTATCATTTGTGCATGGACATTTGAGGTTCTCATCAGGTGGAAGGTCCCCAACTTTCCTGTATTGTAAGAACCACTCTGACAGCTCTTTTGCCCATTTTGGTTTGTGATGCACACATGGGATTTTTCTTTAGACCCATCATGTGCTGTGAATCTAAGCCACAGCCTCACATAGGGCTGAGAGGCTGATTCAGAAACATCCATTTCCAAAGCAATTAAGCAAAGAGGCACAGGTAATGACCATTCTTTTCCATTTGAAAACTATTTTCTGCAGGCTTCACAAAGTGTGGCCTGAGGCAAAGACCTTCCTGACATTCAGGGCAACAGAATAGGTAAGCAAAAGGCCCAAAGCAGGGTTTCTCCACTGAGACTTTCTTGGGCATACTAATATCTGAGTTTTCTGAGATACTCGCCATTCCCTTCAGCTATCCAGTACATGGCCATGTCACAGAGATGGAGGTGGTACATATCTTGGACACAAAATCATGAGCGTATTCTGGAGAGTGTCCAGAATTCAGGAAGAAAACAGGAATTTAGAAAGATGGCAGGAGTTGCCCATCCATATGGCAACCTGCAGTCCATTCATTAATTGCACAGGATGAATGCTTTGAAGCTTTCTTGTAGACAGGACACATCCATTGATGCATTCTCTTTTCTAATGTCTACAATCACGGACACAGTATGATATATAGACACAGAAACACTCACCTTGTCAAAGGACTTACTAGACACAGTCCACTCCAAAACAAACAAACCAGCTTTCCTAACTATTCTCAGAACATGAGACAAAACCACAAACTCACACTCACACCCAAAAAGTCACCTCCTTTCCCCAAGTAGGTCTGTGACTATCCGGAGTGTCCTCTGACTTGTGGGCCATACTATGTTCCCCCAAAATGGCGTGTCCTGTCTCCAATCTGTTCTCTTTGGCCAACTCTGTGAAGTTGTCAGGAGCCCATGGTGAGAAACTACCTGCTTTCTCTGGAAAGGCCAGTCTTCATAGTTTCCAGGCATTTGGCTGTCCTCACATCAGTAGGTACAAAGAAAGAGTAACTCTGTCTTGTTAAATCCAAACAAGTTAGCCCACTGGGACATGGAGTGGGTTTGACTCTGTGTGCCTGGTTTCCTGGATCCCAAGATCACAGACTTTCATTACCAAAACTGTAAGGTGATGTCACTTTCTTCAAGATCTGAATGAAGTCACTGCCTTGGAAACCACTTTGTTTTAACAGTTGCTTACATGGTTCCCAAAAGATGGAGGCTGCCTCTACTTGCTGTGACTCATTCATATATTAGAATGGTATATCAACCATAGGCACCGGGGAACAGCTCTCCACACAGGCATGGTTTGGTCCATCTTCTCTACATTAGGAAGAGAGAGGCTAATTCAGACACATCCCATCAACCTGACCAGGTTGTTTGCCATGGAAGATGACTTTTGCTCTCTCATGTCCTTCATAGCTGCCTACATCTTCTCCAAGGATCATTTCAGCATGGACCTTTTAGGTTTTCAGCAGCTGGAAGATCGCCTATATTCCTGTATTGTAAGACCAACTCTGTCCCTGCTCTTCTGTAAAATTAGATTGAGGGAAAAGTGTATGGTTAGGGTTAATAACATGTTCAATTTGGGTTAGGAATCATTCTCTGGAATGAATATTTGTATTAGGAACCTGCGATATTTATAAGAATATATAGGTGAAATATAAGTATGAAAACAGAAATCTAGGTAAGTTTTGAAGCCCAGAAGTGCATTGGGCCCTTGATTGGGATACTTAGCATTGATTTATGTCCTGCACAGTTGTCTCAGTTAAATCAATATACTATGGCATAGGACCTTCTAATTTGGATGATTGAATGTGGAAGAGAACATCCAGTCAAAAAGGGATATTCGGTAGGATTAGGAAAATAGTCGGTGGGTTTAGATAAAAGAGTGAGTATAGGATTTGGACCAAAAGTTCTTTAGCAATAGGGTTTCAGGTAGAGAGTGAATGTAAAAGTCAGCACATGTGAAGAGTCAGTCACAATGATGAACTGGGTAAAATATGTAGGAAAGCAATATTTTGAAGACGTATAAATTAATTGGGGGTACAAATAGGTGTACCTTGTGCCTATGAATATAGAGATAATGCATGAATAGACCATACTGTGAATAAATAATATAACTGGTTCGAACTTTAAATAATGGATTGAATTGATATCTGAAAATATAGAGGAAACCTAATATTGATATACAATCATCCATTCCAAACAGTTATGCATCTAATGGTGATATTAGATTTATGGTTTATCATGAAAAGTGTGTGAGTTTTGCTTCAAAACTGATTATGAAATTAAAAAAAAAATGTGTTTGCAGAGAAGTCTCATGAAAAGACCAGTCAAGAAACCGGGAGGAATACATGTGTTCTGAAGCAGGAAATGATTAAAAGTGAAAAAATACCTATAAAGTTGTGAACTTGTGGATGAAATATATATCCTATGATGTGCAAAAACTGCAGAAATATTAATGTAGCAGTGTGGAATATAAATGAACGTCAAAATACACATCATGTCCCATAGGAATCTACTTGCATTGATGTTAAACTGGGTCAGATACTGTAGAATTATTAGGATTTGTATGCACCATTCACAGAAGTGAGTTGTCAGTACAAGGAAACAAATATGTATTTCAGGTGGATGAATATTTCCAATAATAATCTTGAGAAAAGTTGATTATATTTCCTCATGCATGAACATGAATGAATGTATGAATGTAGAGAGTGTATATAAGACACATATATTTCATGTTTTGATAAATCAGGAGAGTATATATATATATATATATATATATATATATATATATATATACCAAAAAAACACACAGAGAAACATAAAAAAGTAGCAATATATGCCAAATGAAATTTATAATGAAATATATAACATCTACTGATGCAAAAATATATACTTTACTGAACATGAAATTATGTATAATGTTGTTGTACTAGGAAGCTCACCCATAGGTTGAATTTTTAGTTCCAACAGCGTTTAAGAGGGGTAGTCTCTTCACACAATTTATATCTGCCGAGTCAGCAACCTCACAAAAATGTACGTGTGATACCAGGTAGGATTCTATATGTACATATAAAAATGCATGTGCTGTATAGGCTAGAGAGAAAGGGAGGCAGGGATTCACATATTTGTGAATTTTAAAAACACATGAAAAACTATTCCAAATAAAAATTCACTAGATTTATAACACCTACCATTTATTATGCAAAAGAAAAGTTCAAAAATACACCATGCCTCCTCTGACCTGCTTGTATTTCTGTTCTATTTGGGTTATTTTTCTCCATCATATTAGGATTAGTAGTCAGAGTCTAGTAGGGTATGTGTTAGTGTCAGGGATTCAGTATTTTGAATGGAAAATAGGAAAAAGAATCCAATGTATATCAAATATGTGCTACACAAAATATTTTTCCTCTCTCATCCAGAACAATGCCTTGACATTACCTTCACCCCAAGTAAGACACAATTAGTGGAGAAGAGTTATAAAATCTGTGAATATATAACTGGAATGGAAAATGCTCAGGAGTTCACAACCTTGGATGTGGTAGAGAAGTTTCCATAAGTAAGTGACAGGTTAAAAACTCCACAAACATGGAGCTCTGCTGGCCTAAAGGACTTCTTGATAAACTGCCTCTGAGGTTGGGCACTTGAAATATATGTTGTTTTCAGGAGCTTTAGCTTCCTTTGTCGTGAGACCATCAAAGCTGGGTCTGATTCTATGTGACCTGGAGGACATGGTTTCTTATTTTCTAATGAACATGAGGCAGCAGTGGTGAATTCTCTCTTTTAAGTAAAATGTGACCAGTGCGTGCTAAGTCTCTCCCCATCTGGGCTGTGAAGCCATTTGGTCATCCTCCACTTTTTCATGGTTTTTCTTTCTCCTGCATTGGTAGTTTGGTATTTGCTTCACGAAATACAAGGAGTTCAAAAGGGACACAGTGCTGGATGGAGTTCTGCCACATGTGGTGGGTCAGGGTCTGCAGGAGAATGCACCAACCAGGCTTCTATCCCACATAGCTTTTTCCCTTGTCTATTGCAACCTGATTCTTAACATTGCCATGAAACCTCTCCATATAACAAGACGCCCTTACATATTAGTGTCTGCTGGCCTCACCATGTCTGTCACAAGCCATTTGGAAGCCAATGGCAAATCCATATGGCCACATCAGAGATGTATTATGACACACATACACGCCACTGCTCTAGGCACACTACTCAGCAGGCACCAACTTACTGGCATGTCTGTTCTAGATCATTTTCATGAAACACAGTCAATCAAGGCACTGTCTAGTATACTCATGATAAACAAGAGGACATCCAAAGGTTCTCCAGAGACATGTTGTATAGTTGGACTTGACATTTCCATTATATAAGGTAGGAGTTATAAATCTAGTCAAATTTTAATTGAAATATTCTCATGTGTTTTTAAACTTAACAAATATGTGAATTCTTGTTTTCCTTTACTGTAGCCGATTCACACATGTATATTTATATGCATATATAGAATCCTACCAGGTATCACACGTACATTTTTGTGAGATGGCTGTCTTGGCAGATACAAATTGTGAGAAGAGTTCACTCCTCCTAAATGCTGTTGGAAATGAAAATTCAACCTATAGGAGAGAGTCCTAGTAGAACAACATTATACATTAACTCATGTTCAGTAAAATAAATATTTTTGCATTTGTGGATGATACATATTTACTGATGAATTTCGATTGGCATTTATATTGGTACTTTTTATGTCTGTGAGTGTTGTGTGTGTGTGTGTGTGTGTGTGTGTATATATATATAGATATAGATATAGATATACTCTCCAAATTTTTCAAAATATGAAATATATGTGTCTAATATACACACTCTAAATTCATTCATGTTCATGTATGTGGATTTATAATCAACTTTTCACAAGATGATAATCAGAAATATTCATCCACCTGAAATACATATTTGTTTCCTAGTACTGAAAACTAAATTCAGTGAATGGTGCATACAAATCCTAATTATTCTACAGTAACTGACCCAGTCTAACATCAATGCAAGTAGACTCCTATGGGACATGATATGTAATGTGTCATTCATTTGTATTCGACACTGGTACATTATTGTTTCTTCAGTTTTTGCACATCACAGGATATACATTTCATCCACAAGTTCACAAATTAATAAGCATTTGTTTCAACTTTAATCATCTTGCTTCAGAACACATGTATTGTCAGGGTTTCTTGACTGGTATTTTCATGAGACTTCTTTCCAAACACATTATTTTGAATTTCCATAATCATTTTGAAGCAAAACTCACACACTCTTCATAATAAACCAAAACACTAATATTTCCATTAGATATATACCTGGTTGGAATGAATGATTGTATATCAATATATGATTTCCTTTAATTTTTCAGATATCAGTTAATTCATTATTTAAAGTTCAAAAAAGTTATATTATTTATTCACAGTATGGTCTATTCATGCTTTTTCTCTATGTTATTAGAAACAGGGTACACCTCTTTGTACCCCCGATTCTCATTTTACACCTTCAATATATTGCTCCCAGAAATGGTGAAAGAAATACTCATGTCACCTCATTATCACAGTAATATTCTGGACAAAAAATGGAAAGGTCACACTTATGATTGTACCAAAGCCTAAATGGAAAGTGAACATGGATTTCTAAAAACATCCATGTCCAGGTTGCCTAATGCTGTCAATTGTCAATCCTATTGGTGACTACATATTTGTTTTTTTCCTAATTTATATATTCAAACTCAACCCTGTTGAAAACGTCTAATTCTATCACTCACTTTATACTTTGCCTGATTTCGTAATGTTTCTATTGATATCTGCTTTTCTACATATTTTCCCCAGTTCAACATAGGGACTGACTCTTCATATGTGCTGACATTTACATTCACTCAACAACCGAAAGTCTATTGCTAAAGAACTTTTGGTCCAAATCCTATACTCACTCTTCTTCCTAAACCTACCGACTATCTTCCTAATCCTACTGAATATCCCTTTTTGACTGGATGTTCTCTTCTAAATTCAATCATCCAATGTACAAGGTCCTATGCCATTGTATATCGAATTATCTGAGGCATCTTTGCAGAACATCATTCAAAGCTAAGTATCCCAATCAAGGGCAAAACCCTTCTGGGCTTCAAATCATACCTAGATTTCTGTTTTCCTACTTATATTTCACCTCTATATTCCTGTAAATATTGCAGGTTCCCAATACCATTATTCATCACACAGAATCACTCGTAACCCAAATCAAACCTGTTTTTAACCCCAAGTATACACCATTCCCTCAATCATTTTACAGAAGAGCAGGGACAGAGTGGTTCTTACAATACAGGAAAGTTGGGGACCTTCCACCTGATGAGAACCTCAAATGTCCATGCACAAATGATACCTGGAGAAGTTCTAGGCAGGTATGAAGCACCTGAGAGAGCAAAAGTCATCTTCCATGGCAAACAACCTGGTCAGGATGAAGGGATGTATCTGAATCTGAATCTCTCTCTTCTTATTGTACAGAAGATGGACCAAACCAGGACTGAGTGGAGAGCTGTTCCCGGGTGCCAATGGTTGATATACATTCTACCTTATGAAAGTGTCACAGGAAGTAGGGGCAACCTCCACCTTATGTAACCCTTGGAAGCAACTGTTAGGACAAAGTGGTTGCCAAGGCAGTGACCTCATTCAGTTCCAAAGAATGTGACATACCTCATTTCCTTGGTGATGGAACTCTCTGAACTTGGTATCCAAGAAGCCAGGCACCCAGAGGCAGTCCCAGTCCCAGTCCCAGTAGGCTCACTTGTTTGGATTTACGAAGGACAGAGTCAGTTTTCTTGGTACCTAATGATGTGAGGATGGCCAAATGCCAGGAGAGCTCTGAAGATGGACCTTTCCTGAGAAAACAGGTAGTGGCTAACCACTTTTTCCTGACATCTTCACAGAGTTGGTCAAGGAAACAAGATCTGAGAGAAGACAGGCCATTTCGGGGGAACATAGTATGGCCCACCAGTCAGAGGACACTCCGGATAGTCACAGACCTACTTGGGGAAAGGAGGTGCCTTTGTGGGAGTGGGTGTGGGTTTGTTGTTTTGACTCATGTTCTCAGAATAGATAGGAAAGGCGGTTTGTTTGGTTTGGAGTGGACAGTTTCTAGTAAGTCATTTGACACGGTGAGTGTTTCTGTTTCTGTGTATCCCACTGTGTCCGTTGTTGTAGACATTAGAAAAGAGAATGCATTAATGGATGTGTCCTGTCTAGTATAAATCATACCAAAATTCATCCTGCCCAATATATGAATGGACTGCAGCTTGTCTTATCGATGTGCAACACCTGCTATCTTTCTAAGTTGTTGTTTTCTTCCTGAATTCTGGCCACTCTCCAGAATAGGCTCATGGATTTGTGTCCAAAATATGTACCACCTCCAAGCTCTGTGACATGGCCATGTACTGGACAGCTGAAGAGAATGGCGAGCATCTCAGAAAACTCAGATATCAGTGTGACCAGGAAAGTCTCAGTGCAGAAACCCTGCTTTGGGCCTTTTGCTTACTTATTGTTGTGTTGCACTGAATGTCAGGAAGGTCTTTGCCTCAGGCCACCCCTTTGTGAAGCCTGAAGAAAACAGTTTTCAAATGGAAATGAATGGGCCTCACCTGTGGATCTTGCTTAATTGCTTTGGAAAGGGATGTGTCTTTATCAGCCTCTTGGGCCTGTGTGTGGCTGTGACTTAGATTCTCAGCACCTGATGGATCTTAAGAATGATCCCATGTGAGCTTCCAAAACCAAAATGGCAAAAAATTTCATTCATTGTGGATGAAGTCTCTTGCCTTCCTCTGTTAGGTTCCTGCACTCCATCAAATGACAATAGGGATTCTTTGGGTCAAATGAGTTCTTCAAAGCCCTGCAGAGGTGCTTGTGTTTTCGCATGACTCTAAATCACCTAAAGAATCGATACCTAAAATCAGTAGGCCTCAAATTGGAGAAACACAGAAGTATTAATGGCAGGCTTATTTGTTCACTCCTGGTTCACAGAAACGGTGTCCAGGCTACCCTGACTTTAGACAAATGAGGGGCAAACGAGCTGATTTTGGACACTGTCATTGGCTGCGCCCCTCATGGAAACCTCCAGCCAGAGGTTAAGATGATTGACTATATGGAATAAGATGAGGGCCATGTGGGAGTGTTTTGGTTTTAATTTTGGTCATTTGTGTGGCATTGGAAAAAATGACTGGGTCCACGTGGGCTTGAACTCTGGTGTGATTCCCCTTAGAGACTGGGTTTTGGAACTGAACTCAGAGAAGCATTGCCATGAATTTTGTTGGGATTTTAAGAGGCCACGCATGAAAGTCGCTCTTGGAAACTGAGACCTAGGCCCCGGGTGGATTTCCACAGAGGCCTGGGAATCTCAGCAAGGATATCACATGATTTTATTCTTAAAGAAATGGCAGCCATAGTTGAGAGTCAAAACACACATGGACCTCACATTGTAGACCTCAATGGGCCTGGCCTAATGTGACCTTTTGTCCACTCTTTGGGAAGCCATGCCTGTGAGAGTTCTCCAGAGATTTCATTGAAATGAGCTTCCTCACCATTTAATGTTTGCTGAATGAACTGAAACCCACAGTGCCTCCAACTTCATGGTTGAAAAATGGCTAGATAAATACCATGAAATTTTTGAAATTCCTATGACCAGGTGGCACTGGAGAAACATTGGATGTCCTGTTGCTGATCATGAGTATACCAGACAGTGCCTTGATTTACTGAGTTTCATGAAAATGGTGTAGAACAGAGATGCCAGAAATTTGGAGCCTGCTGAGTAGTGGGTCTAGAGCAGTGGTGGGGAGGTGTTTGATAAAACATCCGTGGTAGGGCAATGTGGATCTACCATTGGATTCCAAATGGCTTGTAACTGACATGGTGCAGCCAGCAGACCCCTATATGTAAAGGCATCTTGTTACATGGAGAGTTTTCAGAGGAAAATTAAGAATCAGGTTGATATGGACAAGGGGGCAATGGGGCAAGCTGTGAGAGATAGGAGCCTAGTTGGTGCATTCTCTTGCAGACAATGACCCACCACATGTGACAGAACTCCCTCCAGCACTGTGTCCCCGGTTAGCTCCTAGTATTTCGTGAAACAAATATCAAATTCACAGTGCAGCAGCAAAAACACCACAAAAAATGGAAGAGGACCAAATGGCTTCACAGTCCACACGGTGAAACACTTAGTCCCCAATGGCCTCAGTTTACCTACAAAGAGAGGATTCAGCACTGCTTCATCTTGTTCATTGGAAAATAAGAAACCATGTCCTCCAGGTCACATAGATGCAGACCCAGCTTTGATGTTCTCACTACAGAGGAAGCCAAATCTCCTGAAAACAACATATATTTCAAGTGTGGAAGCTCAGAGGCAGTTTCTCAAAAAGGTTTTAGGCCAGCAGAGCTCCATGTTTGTGGAGTGTTTACCCTGTCCCTTAGTTTTGGAAACTCCTCTACCACCTCCAAGGTTGTGAACTCCTGAGCATTTTCCATTCCAGATATGTATTCACTGATTTTGTAACTCTTCTCCTCTAATTGTGTCTTACTTGGGGTGAAGGTAATGTCAAGGCATTGTTCTGGATGAGAGTGGGAGGATATTTGTGCAGCATATATTTACATACACATTGGATTCATTTTCCAATTTTCCATTCGAAATACTGAATCCCTGACACTAACCCATACCTAGTAGACTCAGACTATTCATCCTAATATAATGGAGAAAATTAACCCAACACATTAGAAATACAAGTACTTCAGAGGAGACATGTTGTATAGTTGGACTTGACATTTGCATTATATAAGGTAGGAGTTATAAATCTAGTCAAATTTATTTGAAATATTCTCCATGTGTTTTAAACTTAACAAATATGTGAATTCTTGTTTCCTTTTTCTGTAGTCTCTTCACACACGTATATTTATATGCATATATAGAATCCTACCAGGTATCACACCTACATTTTTGTGAGGTGGCCGTCTTGGCAGATACAAATTGTGAGAAGAGTTCACTCCTCCTAAATGCTGTTGGAAATGAAAATTCAACTTATAGGAGAGCGTCCTAGTAGAACAACATTATACATTAACTCATGTTCAGTAAAATAAATATTTTTGCATTTGTGGATGATACATATTTACTGATGAATTTCGATTGGCATTTATATTGGTACTTTTTAATGTCTGTGAGTTGTGTGTGTGTGTGTGTGTGTGTGTGTGTGTATAGATATAGATATAGATATAGATATACTCTCCAAATTTTTCAAAATATGAAATATATGTGTCTAATATACACTCTCCAAATTCATTCATGTTCATGTATGTGGATTTATAATCCACTTTTCACAAGGTGATAATCAGAAATATTCATCCACCTGAAATACATATTTGTTTCCTAGTACTGAAAACTAACTTCAGTGAATGGTGCATACAAATCCTAATTATTCTACAGTAACTGACCCAGTCTAACATCAATGCAAGTAGACTCCTATGGGACATGATATGTAATTTGTCATTCATTTGTATTCGACACTGGTACATTATTGTTTCTTCAGTTTTTGAACATCACAGGATATACATTTCATCCACAAGTTCACAAATTAATAAGCATTTGTTTCAACTTTCACCACTTCTTGCTTCAGAACACATGTATTGTCAGGGTTTCTTGACTGGTCTTTTCATGAGACTTCTTTCCAAACACATTATTTTGAATTTCCATAATCATTTTGAAGCAAAACTCACACACTCTTCATGATAAACCAAAACACAAATATTTCCATTACATATATACCTGGTTGGAATGAATGATTGTATATCAATATACGATTTCCTTTAATTTTTCAGATATCAGTTCAATTCATTATTTAAAGTTCAAAAAAGTTATATTTTTTATTCACTGTATGGTCTATTCATGCTTTTTCTCTATGTTCCTAGAAACAGGGTACACCTCTTTGTACCCCCGATTCTCATTTTACATCTTCAATATATTGCTCCCAGAAGTGGTGAAAGAAATACTCATGTCACCTCATTATCACAGTAATATTCTGGACAAAAAATGGAAAGGTCACACTTATGATTGTACCAAAGCCTAAATGGAAAGTGAACATGGATTTCTAAAAACATCCATGTCCAGGTTGCCTAATGCTGTCAATTGTCAATCCTATTGGTGACTACATATTTGTTTTTTTCCTAATTTATATATTCAAACTCAACCCTGTTGAAAACGTCTAATTCTATCACTCACTTTATACTTTGCCTGATTTCGTAATGTTTCTATTGATATCTGCTTTTCTACATATTTTCTCCAGTTCAACATAGTGACTGACTCTTCATATGTGCTGACATTTACATTCACTCAACAACCGAAAGTCTATTGCTAAAGAACTTTTGGTCCAAATTCTATACTCACTCTTCTTCCTAAACCTACAGACTATCCTCCTAATCCTACTGAATTTCCCTTTTTGACTGGATGTTCTCTTCTAAATTCAATCATCCAATGTACAAGGTCCTATGCCATTGTATATCGAATTACCTGAGGCATCTTTGCAGAACATCATTCAAAGCTAAGTATCCCAATCAAGGGCAAAACCCTTCTGGGCTTCAAATCATACCTAGATTTCTGTTTGCCTACTTATATTTCACCTCTATATTCTTGTAAATATTGCAGGTTCCCAATACCATTATTCATCACACAGAATCTCTCGTAACCCAAATCAAACCTGTTTTTAACCCCAAGTATACACTGTTCCCTCAATCATTTTACAGAAGAGCAGGGACAGAGTGGTTCTTACAATACAGGAAAGTTGTTGACCTTCCACCTGATGAGAACCTCAAATGTCCATGCACAAATGATACCTGGAGAAGTTGTAGGCAGGTATGAAGCACCTGAGAGAGCAAAAGTCATCTTCCATGGCAAACAACCTGGTCAGGATGAAGGGATGTGTCTGAATCTGAATCTCTCTCTTCTTATTGTACAGAAGATGGACTGAACCAGGGATGAGTGGAGAGCTGTTCCCGGGTGCCAATGGTGATATACATTCTACCTTATGAAAGTGTCACAGGAAGTAGGGGCAACCTCCATCTTATGTAACCCTTGGAAGCAACTGTTAGGACAAAGTGGTTGCCAAGGCAGTGACCTCATTCAGTTCCAAAGAATGTGACATACCTCATTTCCTTGGTGATGGAACTCTCTGAACTTGGTATCCAAGAAGCCAGGCACCCAGAGGCAGTCCCAGTCCCAGTCCCAGTGGGCTCACTTGTTTGGATTTACCAAGGACAGAGTCAGTTTTCTTGGTACCTAATGATGTGAGGATGGCCAAATGCCAGGAGAGCTCTGAAGATGGACCTTTCCTGAGAAAACAGGTAGTGGCTAACCACTTTTTCCTGACATCTTCACAGAGTTGGTCAAGGAAACAAGATCTGAGAGAAGACAGGCCATTTCGGGGGAACATAGTATGGCCCACCAGTCAGAGGACACTCCGGATAGTCACAGACCTACTTGGGGGAAGGAGGTGCCTTTGTGGGAGTGGGTGTGTGTTTGTTGTTTTGTCTCATGTTCTGAGAATAGATAGGAAAGGCGGTTTGTTTGGTTTGGAGTGGACAGTTTCTAGTAAGTCATTTGAAACGGCGAGTGTTTCTGTTTCTGTGTATCCCACTGTGTCCGTGGTTGTAGACATTAGAAAAGAGAATGCATTAATGGATGTGTCCTGTCTAGTATAAATCTTCCCATGCCCAATATATGAATGGACTGCAGCTTGTCTTATCGATGTGCAACACCTGCTATCTTTCTAAGTTGTAGTTTTTTTTCTGAATTCTGGCCACTCTCCAGAATAGGCTCATGGATTTGTGTCCAAAATATGTACCACCTCCAAGCTCTGTGACATGGCCATGTACTGGATAGCTGAAGAGAATGGCGAGCATCTCAGAAAACTCAGATATCAGTGTGACCAGGAAAGTCTCAGTGCAGAAACCCTGCTTTGGGCCTTTTGCTTACTTATTGTTGTGTTGCACTGAATGTCAGGAAGGTCTTTGCCTCAGGCCACCCCTTTGTGAAGCCTGAAGAAAACAGTTTTCAAATGGAAATGAATGGGCCTCACCTGTGGCTCTTTGCTTAATTGCTTTGGAAAGGGATGTGTCTTTATCAGCCTCTTGGGCCTGTGTGTGGCTGTGACTTAGATTCTCAGCACCTGATGGATCTTAAGAATGATCCCTTGTGAGCTTCCAAAACCAAAATGGCAAAAAATTTCATTCATTGTGGATGAAGTCTCTTGCCTTCCTCTGTTAGGTTCCTGCACTCCATCAAATGACAATAGGTATTCTTTGGGTCAAATGAGTTCTTCAAAGCCCTGCAGAGGTGCTTGTGTTTTCGCATGACTCTAAATCACCTAAAGAATCGATACCTAAAATCAGTAGGCCTCAAATTGGAGAAACACAGAAGTATTAACGGCAGGCTTATTTGTTCACTCCTGGTTCACAGAAACGGTGTCCAGGCTACCCTGACTTTAGACAAATGAGGGGCAAACGAGCTGATTTTGGACACTGTCATGGGCTGCGCCCCTCATGGAAACCTCCAGCCAGAGATTAAGATGATTGACTATATGAAATAAGATGAGGGCCATGTGGGAGTGTTTTGGTTTTAATTTTGGTCATTTGTGTGGCATTGGAAAAAATGACTGGGTCCACATGGGCTTGAACTCTGGTGTGATTCCCCTTAGAGACTGGGTTTTGGAACTGAACTCAGAGAAGCATTGCCATGAATTTTGTTGGGATTTTAAGAGGCCATGCATGAAAGTCGCTCTTGGAAACTGAGACCTAGGCCCCGGGTGGATTTCCACAGAGGCCTGGGAATCTCAGCAAGGATATCACATGATTTTATTCTTAAAGAAATGGCAGCCATAGTTGAGAGTCAAAACACACATGGACCTCACATTGTAGACCTCAATGGGCCTGGCCTAATGTGACCCTTTGTCCACTCTTTGGGAAGCCATGCCTGTGAGAGTTCTCCAGAGATTTCATTGAAATGAGCTTCCTCACCATTTAATGTTTGCTGAATAAACTGAAACCCACAGTGCCTCCAACTTCAAGCTTGAAAAATGGCTAGATAAATACCATGAAATTTTTGAAATTCCTATGACCAGGTGGCACTGGAGAAACATTGGATGTCCTGTTGCTGATCATGAGTATACCAGACAGTGCCTTGATTTACTGAGTTTCATGAAAATGGTGTAGAACAGAGATGCCAGAAATTTGGAGCCTGCTGAGTAGTGGGTCTAGAGCAGTGGTGGGGAGGTGTTTGATAAAACATCCGTGGTAGGGCCATGTGGATCTACCATTGGATTCCAAATGGCTTGTAACTGACATGGTGCAGCCAACAGACCCTTATATGTAAAGGCATCTTGTTATATGGAGAGTTTTCAGAGGAAAATTAAGAATCAGGTTGATATGGACAAGGGGGCAATGGGGCAAGCTGTGAGAGATAGGAGCCTAGTTGGTGCATTCTCTTGCAGACCCTGACCCACACACGTGACAGAACTCCCTCCAGCACTGTGTCCCAGTTTAGCTCCTAGTATTTCGTGAAACAAATACCAAACTCACAGTGCAGCAGCAAAAACACCACAAAAAGTGGAAGAGGACCAAATGGCTTCACAGTCCACATGGGGAGACACTTAGTCCCCAGTGGCCTCAGGTTACCTACAAAGAGAGGATTCAGCACTGCTTCATCATGTTCATTGGAAAATAAGAAACCATGTCCTCCAGGTCACATAGATTCAGACCCAGCTTTGATGTTCTCACTACAGAGGAAGCCAAATCTCCTGAAAACAACATATATTTCAAGTGTGGAAGCTCAGAGGCAGTTTCTCAAAAAGTTTTTAGGCCAGCAGAGCTCCATGTTTGTGGAGTGTTTACCCTGTCCCTTAGTTTTGGAAACTCCTCTACCACCTCCAAGGTTGTGAACTCCTGAGCATTTTCCATTCCAGATATGTATTCACTGATTTTGTAACTCTTCTCCTCTAATTGTGTCTTACTTGGGGTGAAGGTAATGTCAAGGCATTGTTCTGGATGAGAGCGGGAGGATATTTGTGCAGCATATATTTACATACACATTGGATTCATTTTCCAATTTTCCATTCGAAATACTGAATCCCTGACACTAACCCATACCTAGTAGACTCAGACTATTCATCCTAATATAATGGAGAAAATTAACCCAACACATTAGAAATACAAGTACTTCAGAGGAGACATGTTGTATAGTTGGACTTGACATTTGCATTATATAAGGTAGGAGTTATAAATCTAGTCAAATTTATTTGAAATATTCTCCATGTGTTTTAAACTTAACAAATATGTGAATTCTTGTTTCCTTTTTCTGTAGTCTCTTCACACACGTATATTTATATGCATATATAGAATCCTACCAGGTATCACACCTACATTTTTGTGAGGTGGCCGTCTTGGCAGATACAAATTGTGAGAAGAGTTCACTCCTCCTAAATGCTGTTGGAAATGAAAATTCAACTTATAGGAGAGCGTCCTAGTAGAACAACATTATACATTAACTCATGTTCAGTAAAATAAATATTTTTGCATTTGTGGATGATACATATTTACTGATGAATTTCGATTGGCATTTATATTGGTACTTTTTAATGTCTGTGAGTTGTGTGTGTGTGTGTGTGTGTGTGTGTGTGTGTGTGTGTATAGATATAGATATAGATATAGATATACTCTCCAAATTTTTCAAAATATGAAATATATGTGTCTAATATACACTCTCTAAATTCATTCATGTTCATGTATGTGGATTAATAATCCACTTTTCACAAGATGATAATCAGAAATATTCATCCACCTGAAATACATATTTGTTTCCTAGTACTGAAAACTAACTTCAGTGAATGGTGCATACAAATCCTAATTATTCTACAGTAACTGACCCAGTCTAACATCAATGCAAGTAGACTCCTATGGGACATGATATGTAATTTGTCATTCATTTGTATTCGACACTGGTACATTATTGTTTCTTCAGTTTTTGCACATCACAGGATATACATTTCATCCACAAGTTCACAAATTAATAAGCATTTGTTTCAACTTTCACCACTTCTTGCTTCAGAACACATGTATTGTCAGGGTTTCTTGACTGGTCTTTTCGTGAGACTTCTTTCCAAACACATTATTTTGAATTTCCATAATCATTTTGAAGCAAAACTCACACACTCTTCATGATAAACCAAAACACAAATATTTCCATTACATATATACCTGGTTGGAATAAATGACTGTATATCAATATACGATTTCCTTTAATTTTTCAGATATCAGTTCAATTCATTATTTAAAGTTCAAAAAAGTTATATTTTTTATTCACTGTATGGTCTATTCATGCTTTTTCTCTCTGTTCCTAGAAACAGGGTACACCTCTTTGTACCCCGATTCTCATTTTACATCTTCAATATATTGCTCCCAGAAATGGTGAAAGAAATACTCATGTCACCTCATTTTCACAGTAATATTCTTTACAAAAAATGGAAAGGTCACACTTATGATTGTACCAAAGCCTAAATGGAAAGTGAACATGGATTTCTAAAAACATCCATGTCCAGGTTGCCTAATGCTGTCAATTGTCAATCCTATTGGTGACTACATATTTGTTTTTTTCCTAATTTATATATTCAAACTCAACCCTGTTGAAAACGTCTAATTCTATCACTCACTTTATACTTTGCCTGATTTCGTAATGTTTCTATTGATATCTGCTTTTCTACATATTTTCCCCAGTTCAACATAGTGACTGACTCTTCATATGTGCTGACATTTACATTCACTCAACAACCGAAAGTCTATTGCTAAAGAACTTTTGGTCCAAATTCTATACTCACTCTTCTTCCTAAACCTACAGACTATCTTCCTAATCCTACTGAATATCCCTTTTGGACTGGATGTTCTCTTCTAAATTCAATCATCCAATGTACAAGGTCCTATGCCATTGTATATCGAATTACCTGAGGCATCTTTGCAGAACATCATTCAAAGCTAAGTATCCCAATCAAGGGCAAAACCCTTCTGGGCTTCAAATCATACCTAGATTTCTGTTTTCCTACTTATATTTCACCTCTATATTCTTGTAAATATTGCAGGTTCCCAATACCATTATTCATCACACAGAATCTCTCGTAACCCAAATCAAACCTGTTTTTAACCCCAAGTATACACTGTTCCCTCAATCATTTTACAGAAGAGCAGAGACAGAGTGGTTCTTACAATATAGGAAAGTTGGGGACCTTCCACCTGATGAGAACCTCAAATGTCCATGCACAAATGATACCTGGAGAAGTTGTAGGCAGGTATGAAGCACCTGAGAGAGCAAAAGTCATCTTCCATGGCAAACAACCTGGTCAGGATGAAGGGATGTGTCTGAATCTGCCTCTCTCTCTTCTTATTGTACAGAAGATGGACCGAACCAGGGCTGAGTGGAGAGCTGTTCCCGGGTGCCAATGGTGATATACATTCTACCTTATGAAAGTGTCACAGGAAGTAGGAGCAACCTCCATCTTATGTAACCCTTGGAAGCAACTGTTAGGACAAAGTGGTTGCCAAGGCAGTGACCTCATTCAGTTCCAAAGAATGTGACATACCTCATTTCCTTGGTGATGGAACTCTCTGAACTTGGTATCCAAGAAGCCAGGCACCCAGAGGCAGTCCCAGTCCCAGTCCCAGTGGGCTCACTTGTTTGGATTTACCAAGGACAGAGTCAGTTTTCTTGGTACCTAATGATGTGAGGATGGCCAAATGCCAGGAGAGCTCTGAAGATGGACCTTTCCTGAGAAAACAGGTAGTGGCTAACCACTTTTTCCTGACATCTTCACAGAGTTGGTCAAGGAAACAAGATCTGAGAGAAGACAGGCCATTTCGGGGGAACATAGTATGGCCCACCAGTCAGAGGACACTCCGGATAGTCACAGACCTACTTGGGGGAAGGAGGTGCCTTTGTGGGAGTGGGTGTGGGTTTGTTGTTTTGTCTCATGTTCTGAGAATAGATAGAGAAGGCGGTTTGTTTGGTTTGGAGTGGACAGTTTCTAGTAAGTCATTTGACACGGCGAGTGTTTCTGTTTCTGTGTATCCCACTGTGTCCGTTGTTGTAGACATTAGAAAAGAGAATGCATTAATGGATGTGTCCTGTCTAGTATAAATCTTCCCATGCCCAATATATGAATGGACTGCAGCTTGTCTTATCGATGTGCAACACCTGCTATCTTTCTAAGTTGTAGTTTTCTTCCTGAATTCTGGCCACTCTCCAGAATAGGCTCATGGATTTGTGTCCAAAATATGTACCACCTCCAAGCTCTGTGACATGGCCATGTACTGGATAGCTGAAGAGAATGGCGAGCATCTCAGAAAACTCAGATATCAGTGTGACAAGAAAGTCTCAGTGCAGAAACCCTGCTTTGGGCCTTTTGCTTACTTATTGTTGTGTTGCACTGAATGTCAGGAAGGTCTTTGCCTCAGGCCACCCCTTTGTGAAGCCTGAAGAAAAGAGTTTTCAAATGGAAATGAATGGGCCTCACCTGTGGCTCTTTGCTTAATTGCTTTGGAAAGGGATGTGTCTTTATCAGCCTCTTGGGCCTGTGTGTGGCTGTGACTTAGATTCTCAGCACCTGATGGATCTTAAGAATGATCCCTTGTGAGCTTCCAAAACCAAAATGGCAAAAAATTTCATTCATTGTGGATGAAGTCTCTTGCCTTCCTCTGTTAGGTTCCTGCACTCCATCAAATGACAATAGGTATTCTTTGGGTCAAATGAGTTCTTCAAAGCCCTGCAGAGGTGCTTGTGTTTTCGCATGACTCTAAATCACCTAAAGAATCGATACCTAAAATCAGTAGGCCTCAAATTGGAGAAACACAGAAGTATTAACGGCAGGCTTATTTGTTCACTCCTGGTTCACAGAAACGGTGTCCAGGCTACCCTGACTTTAGACAAATGAGGGGCAAACGAGCTGATTTTGGACACTGTCTTGGGCTGCGCCCCTCATGGAAACCTCCAGCCAGAGGTTAAGATGATTGACTATATGAAATAAGATGAGGGCCATGTGGGAGTGTTTTGGTTTTAATTTTGGTCATTTGTGTGGCATTGGAAAAAATGATGGGTCCACGTGGGCTTGAACTCTGGTGTGATTCCCCTTAGAGACTGGGTTTTGGAACTGAACTCAGAGAAGCATTGCCATGAATTTTGTTGGGATTTTAAGAGGCCACGCATGAAAGTCGCTCTTGGAAACTGAGACCTAGGCCCCGGGTGGATTTCCACAGAGGCCTGGGAATCTCAGCAAGGATACCACATGATTTTATTCTTAAAGAAATGGCAGCCATAGTTGAGAGTCAAAACACACATGGACCTCACATTGTAGACCTCAATGGGCCTGGCCTAATGTGACCTTTTGTCCACTCTTTGGGAAGCCATGCCTGTGAGAGTTCTCCAGAGATTTCATTGAAATGAGCTTCCTCACCATTTAATGTTTGCTGAATGAACTGAAACCCACAGTGCCTCCAACTTCATGCTTGAAAAATGGCTAGATAAATACCATGAAATTTTTGAAATTCCTATGACCAGGTGGCACTGGAGAAACATTGGATGTCCTTTTGCTGATCATGAGTATACCAGACAGTGCCTTGATTTACTGAGTTTCATGAAAATGGTGTAGAACAGAGATGCCAGAAATTTGGAGCCTGCTGAGTAGTGGGTCTAGAGCAGTGGTGGGGAGGTGTTTGATAAAACATCCGTGGTAGGGCAATGTGGATCTACCATTGGATTCCAAATGGCTTGTAACTGACATGGTGCAGCCAGCAGACCCTTATATGTAAAGGCATCTTGTTATATGGAGAGTTTTCAGAGGAAAATTAAGAGTCAGGTTGATATGGACAAGGGGGCAATGGGGCAAGCTGTGAGAGATAGGAGCCTAGTTGGTGCATTCTCTTGCAGACCCTGACCCACCACACGTGACAGAACTCCCTCCAGCACTGTGTCCCAGTTTAGCTCCTAGTATTTCGTGAAACAAATACCAAACTCACAGTGCAGCAGCAAAAACACCACAAAAAGTGGAAGAGGACCAAATGGCTTCACAGTCCACACAGGGAGACACTTAGTCCCCAGTGGCCTCAGTTTACCTACAAAGAGAGGATTCAGCACTGCTTCATCTTGTTCATTGGAATATAAGAAACCATGTCCTCCAGGTCACATAGATGCAGACCCAGCTTTGATGGTCTCACTACAGAGGAAGCCAAATCTCCTGAAAACTACATATATTTCAAGTGTGGAAGCTCAGAGGCAGTTTCTCAAAAAGTTTTTAGGCCAGCAGAGCTCCATGTTTGTGGAGTGTTTACCCTGTCCCTTAGTTTTGGAAACTCCTCTACCACCTCCAAGGTTGTGAACTCCTGAGCATTTTCCATTCCAGATATGTATTCACTGATTTTGTAACTCTTCTCCTCTAATTGTGTCTTACTTGGGGTGAAGGTAATGTCAAGGCATTGTTCTGGATGAGAGCGGGAGGATATTTGTGCAGCATATTTTTACATACACATTGGATTCATTTTCCAAATTACCATTCGAAGTACTGAATCCCTGACACTAACCCATACCTAGTAGACTCAGACTATTCATCCTAATATAATGGAGAAAATTAACCCAACACATTAGAAATACAAGGACTTCAGAGGAGACATGTTGTATATTTGGACTTGACATTTGCATTATATAAGGTAGGAGTTATAAATCTAGTCAAATTTATTTGAAATATTCTCCATGTGTTTTAAACTTAACAAATATGTGAATTCTTGTTTCCTTTTTCTGTAGTCTCTTCACACACGTATATTTATATGCATATATAGAATCCTACCAGGTATCACACCTACATTTTTGTGAGGTGGCTGTCTTGGCAGATACAAATTGTGAGAAGAGTTCACTCCTCCTAAATGCTGTTGGAAATGAAAATTCAACTTATAGGAGAGCGTCCTAGTAGAACAACATTATACATTAACTCATGTTCAGTAAAATAAATATTTTTGCATTTGTGGATGATACATATTTACTGATGAATTTCGATTGGCATTTATATTGGTACTTTTTAATGTCTGTGAGTTGTGTGTGTGTGTGTGTGTGTGTGTGTGTGTGTGTGTATAGATATAGATATAGATATAGATATACTCTCCAAATTTTTCAAAATATGAAATATATGTGTCTAATATACACTCTCTAAATTCATTCATGTTCATGTATGTGGATTTATAATCCACTTTTCACAAGATGATAATCAGAAATATTCATCCACCTGAAATACATATTTGTTTCCTAGTACTGAAAACTAACTTCAGTGAATGGTGCATACAAATCCTAATTATTCTACAGTAACTGACCCAGTCTAACATCAATGCAAGTAGACTCCTATGGGACATGATATGTAATTTGTCATTCATTTGTATTCGACACTGGTACATTATTGTTTCTTCAGTTTTTGCACATCACAGGATATACATTTCATCCACAAGTTCACAAATTAATAAGCATTTGTTTCAAGTTTCACCACTTCATGCTTCAGAACACATGTATTGTCAGGGTTTCTTGACTGGTCTTTTCGTGAGACTTCTTTCCAAACACATTATTTTGAATTTCCATAATCATTTTGAAGCAAAACTCACACACTCTTCATGATAAACCAAAACACAAATATTTCCATTACATATATACCTGGTTGGAATGAATGATTGTATATCAATATACGATTTCCTTTAATTTTTCAGATATCAGTTCAATTCATTATTTAAAGTTCAAAAAAGTTATATTTTTTATTCACTGTATGGTCTATTCATGCTTTTTCTCTATGTTCCTAGAAAGAGGGTACACCTCTTTGTACCCCCGATTCTCATTTTACATCTTCAATATATTGCTCCCAGAAATGGTGAAAGAAATACTCATGTCACCTCATTTTCACAGTAATATTCTGGACAAAAAACGGAAAGGTCACACTTATGATTGTACCAAAGCCTAAATGGAAAGTGAACATGGATTTCTAAAAACATCCATGTCCAGGTTGCCTAATGTTGTCAATTGTCAATACTATTGGTGACTACATATTTGTTTTTTTCCTAATTTATATATTCAAACTCAACCCTGTTGAAAATGTCTAATTCTATCACTCACTTTATACTTTGCCTGATTTCATAATGTTTCTATGGATATCTGCTTTTCTACATATTTTCCCCACTTCAACATAGTGACTGACTCTTCATATGTGCTGACATTTACATTCACTCAACAACCGAAAGTCTATTGCTAAAGAACTTTTGGTCCAAATTCTATACTCACTCTTCTTCCTAAACCTACAGACTATCTTCCTAATCCTACTGAATATCCCTTTTTGACTGGATGTTCTCTTCTAAATTCAATCATCCAATGTACAAGGTCCTATGCCATTGTATATCGAATTACCTGAGGCATCTTTGCAGAACATCATTCAAAGCTAAGTATCCCAATCAAGGGCAAAACCCTTCTGGGTTTCAAATCATACCTAGATTTCTGTTTTCCTACTTATATTTCACCTCTATATTCTTGTAAATATTGCAGGTTCCCAATACCATTATTCATCACACAGAATCACTCGTAACCCAAATCAAACCTGTTTTTAACCCCAAGTATACACTGTTCCCTCAATCATTTTACAGAAGAGCAGGGACAGAGTGGTTCTTACAATACAGGAAAGTTGTTGACCTTCCACCTGATGAGAACCTCAAATGTCCATGCACAAATGATACCTGGAGAAGTTGTAGGCAGGTATGAAGCACCTGAGAGAGCAAAAGTCATCTTCCATGGCAAACAACCTGGTCAGGATGAAGGGATGTGTCTGAATCTGAATCTCTCTCTTCTTATTGTACAGAAGATGGACCGAACCAGGGATGAGTGGAGAGCTGTTCCCGGGTGCCAATGGTGATATACATTCTACCTTATGAAAGTGTCACAGGAAGTAGGGGCAACCTCCATCTTATGTAACCCTTGGAAGCAACTGTTAGGACAAAGTGGTTGCCAAGGCAGTGACCTCATTCAGTTCCAAAGAATGTGACATACCTCATTTCCTTGGTGATGGAACTCTCTGAACTTGGTATCCAAGAAGCCAGGCACCCAGAGGCAGTCCCAGTCCCAGTCCCAGTGGGCTCACTTGTTTGGATTTACCAAGGACAGAGTCAGTTTTCTTGGTACCTAATGATGTGAGGATGGCCAAATGCCAGGAGAGCTCTGAAGATGGACCTTTCCTGAGAAAACAGGTAGTGGCTAACCACTTTTTCCTGACATCTTCACAGAGTTGGTCAAGGAAACAAGATCTGAGAGAAGACAGGCCATTTCGGGGGAACATAGTATGGCCTACCAGTCAGAGGACACTCCGGATAGTCACAGACGTACTTGGGGGAAGGAGGTGCCTTTGTGGGAGTGGGTGTGGGTTTGTTGTTTTGTCTCATGTTCTGAGAATAGATAGAGAAGGCGGTTTGTTTGGTTTGGAGTGGACAGTTTCTAGTAAGTCATTTGACACGGCGAGTGTTTCTGTTCTGTGTATCCCACTGTGTCCGTTGTTGTAGACATTAGAAAAGAGAATGCATTAATGGATGTGTCCTGTCTAGTATAAATCTTCCCATGCCCAAAATATGAATGGACTGCAGCTTGTCTTATCGATGTGCAAAACCTGCTACCTTTCTAAGTTGTAGTTTTCTTCCTGAATTCTGGCCACTCTCCAGAATAGGCTCATGGATTTGTGTCCAAAATATGTACCACCTCCAAGCTCTGTGACATGGCCATGTACTGGATAGCTGAAGAGAATGGCGAGCATCTCAGAAAACTCAGATATCAGTGTGACAAGGAAAGTCTCAGTGCAGAAACCCTGCTTTGGGCCTTTTGCTTACTTATTGTTGTGTTGCACTGAATGTCAGGAAGGTCTTTGCCTCAGGCCACCCCTTTGTGAAGCCTGAAGAAAACAGTTTTCAAATGGAAATGAATGGGCCTCACCTGTGGCTCTTTGCTTAATTGCTTTGGAAAGGGATATGTCTTTATCAGCCTCTTGGGCCTGTGTGTGGCTGTGACTTAGATTCTCAGCACCTGATGGATCTTAAGAATGATCCCTTGTGAGCTTCCAAAACCAAAATGGCAAAAAATTTCATTCATTGTGGATGAAGTCTCTTGCCTTCCTCTGTTAGGTTCCTGAACTCCATCAAATGACAATAGGGATTCTTTGGGTCAAATGAGTTCTTCAAAGCCCTGCAGAGGTGCTTGTGTTTTCGCATGACTCTAAATCACCTAAAGAATCGATACCTAAAATCAGTAGGCCTCAAATTGGAGAAACACAGAAGTATTAACGGCAGGCTTATTTGTTCACTCCTGGTTCACAGAAACGGTGTCCAGGCTACCCTGACTTTAGACAAATGAGGGGCAAACGAGCTGATTTTGGACACTGTCATTGGCTGCACCCCTCATGGAAACCTCCAGCCAGAGGTTAAGATGATTGACTATATGGAATAAGATGAGGGCCATGTGGGAGTGTTTTGGTTTTAATTTTGGTCATTTGTGTGGCATTGGAAAAAATGACTGGGTCCACGTGGGCTTGAACTCTGGTGTGATTCCCCTTAGAGACTGGGTTTTGGAACTGAACTCAGAGAAGCATTGCCATGAATTTTGTTGGGATTTTAAGAGGCCACGCATGAAAGTCGCTCTTGGAAACTGAGACCTAGGCCCCGGGTGGATTTCCACAGAGGCCTGGGAATCTCAGCAAGGATATCACATGATTTTATTCTTAAAGAAATGGCAGCCATAGTTGAGAGTCAAAACACATATGGACCTCACATTGTAGACCTCAATGGGCCTGGCCTAATGTGACCTTTTGTCCACGCTTTGGGAAGCCATGCCTGTGAGAGTTCTCCAGAGATTTCATTGAAATGAGCTTCCTCACCATTTAATGTTTGCTGAATGAACTGAAACCCACAGTGCCTCCAACTTCATGCTTGAAAAATGGCTAAATAAATACCATGAAATTTTTGAAATTCCTATGACCAGGTGGCACTGGAGAAACATTGGATGTCATGTTGCTGATCATAAGTATACCAGACAGTGCCTTGATTTACTGAGTTTCATGAAAATGGTGTAGAACAGAGATGCCCGAAATTTGGAGCCTGCTGAGTAGTGGGTCTAGAGCAGTGGTGGGGAGGTGTTTGATAAAACATCCATGGTAGGGCCATGTGGATCTCCCATTGGATTCCAAATGGCTTGTAACTGACATGGTGCAGCCAACAGACCCTTATATGTAAAGGCATCTTGTTATATGGAGAGTTTTCAGAGGAAAATTAAGAATCAGGTTGATATGGACAAGGGGGCAATGGGGCAAGCTGTGAGAGATAGGAGCCTAGTTGGTGCATTCTCTTGCAGACCCTGACCCACCACACGTGACAGAACTCCCTCCAGCACTGTGTCCCCGATTAGCTCCTAGTATTTCGTGAAACAAATATCAAACTCACAGTGCAGCAGCAAAAACACCACAAAAAGTGGAAGAGGACCAAATGGCTTTACAGTAAACACGGGGAGACACTTAGTCCCCAATGGCCTCAGTTTACCTACAAAGATAGGATTCAGCACTGCTTCATCTTGTTCATTGGAAAATAAGAAACCATGTCCTCCAGGTCACATAGATGCAGACCCAGCTTTGATGTTCTCACTGCAGAGGAAGCCAAATCTCCTGAAAACAACATATATTTCAAGTGTGGAAGCTCAGAGGCACTTTCTCAAAAAGTTTTTAGGCCAGCAGAGCTCCATGTTTGTGGAGTGTTTACCCTGTCCCTTAGTTTTGGAAACTCCTCTACCACCTCCAAGGTTGTGAACTCCTGAGCATTTTCCATTCCAGATATGTATTCACTGATTTTGTAACTCTTCTCCTCTAATTGTGTCTTACTTGGGGTGAAGGAAATGTCAAGGCATTGTTCTGGATGAGAGCGGCAGGATATTTGTGCAGCATATATTTACATACACATTGGATTCATTTTCCAATTTTCCATTCGAAATACTGAATCCCTGACACTAACCCATACCTAGTAGACTCAGACTATTCATCCTAATATAATGGAGAAAATTAACCCAACACATTAGAAATACAAGTACTTCAGAGGAGACATGTTTTATAGTTGGACTTGACATTTGCATTATATAAGGTAGGAGTTATAAATCTAGTCAAATTTATTTGAAATATTCTCCATGTGTTTTAAACTTAACAAATATGTGAATTTTTGTTTCCTTTTTCTGTAGTCTATTCACACATGTATATTTATATGCGTATATAGAATCCTACCAGGTATCACACGTACATTATTGTGAGGTGGCTGTCTTGGCAGATACAAATTGTGAGAAGAGTTCACTCCTCCTAAATGCTGTTGGAAATGAAAATTCAACTTATAGGAGAGCGTCCTAGTAGAACAACATTATTCATTAGCTCATGTTCAGTAAAATAAATATTTTTGCATTTGTGGATGATACATATTTACTGATGAATTTCGATTGCCATTTATATTGGTACTTTTTAATGTCTGTGAGTTGTGTGTGTGTGTGTGTGTGTGTGTGTGTGTGTGTGTGTATAGATATAGATATAGATATAGATATACTCTCCAAATTTTTCAAAATATGAAATATATGTGTCTAATATACACTCTCTAAATTCATTCATGTTCATGTATGTGGATTTATAATCCACTTTTCACAAGATGATAATCAGAAATATTCATTCACCTGAAATACATATTTGTTTCCTAGTACTGAAAACTAACTTCAGTGAATGGTGCATACAAATCCTAATTATTCTACAGTAACTGACCCAGTCTAACATCAATGCAAGTAGACTCCTATGGGACGTGATCTGTAATTTGTCATTCATTTGTATTCGACACTGGTACATTATTGTTTCTTCAGTTTTTGCACATCACAGGATATACATTTCATCCACAAGTTCACAAATTAATAAGCATTTGTTTCAACTTTCACCACTTCTTGCTTCAGAACACATGTATTGTCAGGGTTTCTTGACTGGTCTTTTCATGAGACTTCTTTCCAAACACATTATTTTGAATTTCCATAATCATTTTGAAGCAAACGTCACACACTCTTCATGATAAACCAAAACACAAATATTTCCATTACATATATACCTGGTTGGAATGAATGATTGTATATCAATATACGATTTCCTTTAATTTTTCAGATATCAGTTCAGTTCATTATTTAAAGTTCAAAAAAGTTATATTATTTTTTCACAGTATGGTCCATTCATGCTTTTTCTCTATATTCCTAGAAACAGGGTACACCTCTTTGTAACCCCGATTCTCATTTTACATCTTCAATATATTGCTCCCAGAAATGGTGAAAGAAATACTCATGTCACCTCATTATCACAGTAATATTCTGGACAAAAAATGGAAAGGTCACACTTATGATTGTACCAAAGCCTAAATGGAAAGTGAACATAGATTTCTAAAAACATCCATGTCCAGGTTGCCTAATGCTGTCAATTGTCAATCCTATTGGTGACTACATATTTGTTTTTTTCCTAATTTATATATTCAAACACAACCCTGTTGAAAATGTCTAATTCTATCTCTCACTTTATACTTTGCCTGATTTCCTAATATTTCTATTGATATCTGCTTTTCTACATATTTTCCCCAGTTCAACATAGTGACTGACTCTTCATATGTGCTGACATTTACATTCACTCAACAACCGAAAGTCTATTGCTAAAGAACTTTTGGTCCAAATTCTATACTCACTCTTCTTCCTAAACCTAGCGACTATCTTCCTAATCCTATTGAATATCCCTTTTTGACTGGATGTTCTCTCTAAATTCAATCATCCAATGTACAACGTCCTATGCCATTGTATATCGAATTATCTGAGGCATCTTTTCAGAACATCATTCAAAGCTAAGTATCCCAATCAAGGGCAAAACCCTTCTGGGCTTCAAATCATACCTAGATTTCTGTTTTCCTACTTATATTTCACCTCTATATTCTTGTAAATATTGCAGGTTCCCAATACCATTATTCATCACACAGAATCACTCGTAACACAAATCAAACCTGTTTTTAACCCCAAGTATACACTGTTCCCTCAATCATTTTACAGAAGAGCAGGGACAGAGTGGTTCTTACAATACAGGAAAGTTGGGGACCTTCCACCTGATGAGAACCTCAAATGTCCATGCACAAATGATACCTGGAGAAGTTGTAGGCAGGTATGAAGCACCTGAGAGAGCAAAAGTCATCTTCCATGGCAAACAACCTGGTCAGGATGAAGGGATGTGTCTGAATCTGCCTCTCTCTCTTCTTATTGTACAGAAGATGGACCAAACCAGGGATGAGTGGAGAGTTGTTCCCGGGTGCCAATGGTGATATACATTCTACCTTATGAAAGTGTCACAGGAAGTAGGGGCAACCTCCATCTTATGTTACCCTTGGAAGCAACTGTTAGGACAAAGTGGTTGCCAAGGCAGTGACCTCATTCAGTTCCAAAGAATGTGACATACCTCATTTCCTTGGTGATGGAACTCTCTGAACTTGGTATCCAAGAAGCCAGGCACCCAGAGGCAGTCCCAGTCCCAGTCCCAGTGGGCTCACTTGTTTGGATTTACCAAGGACAGAGTCAGTTTTCTTGGTACCTAATGATGTGAGGATGGCCAAATGCCAGGAGAGCTCTGAAGATGGACCTTTCCTGAGAAAACAGGTAGTGGCTAACCACTTTTTCCTGACATCTTCACAGAGTTGGTCAAGGAAACAAGATCTGAGAGAAGACAGGCCATTTCGGGGGAACATAGTATGGCCCACCAGTCAGAGGACACTCCGGATAGTCACAGACGTACTTGGGGGAAGGAGGTGCCTTTGTGGGAGTGGGTGTGGGTTTGTTGTTTTGTCTCATGTTCTGAGAATAGATAGAAAAGGCGGTTTGTTTGGTTTGGAGTGGACAGTTTCTAGTAAGTCATTTGACATGGCGAGTGTTTCTGTTTCTGTGTATCCCACTGTGTCCGTTGTTGTAGACATTAGAAAAGAGAATGCATTAATGGATGTGTCCTGTCTAGTATAAATCTTCCCATGCCCAATATATGAATGGACTGCAGCTTGTCTTATCGATGTGCAACACCTGCTATCTTTCTAAGTTGTAGTTTTCTTCCTGAATTCTGGCCACTCTCCAGAATAGGCTCATGGATTTGTGTCCAAAATATGTACCACCTCCAAGCTCTGTGACATGGCCATGTACTGGATAGCTGAAGAGAATGGCGAGCATCTCAGAAAACTCAGATATCAGTGTGACCAGGAAAGTCTCAGTGCAGAAACCCTTCTTTGGGCCTTTTGCTTACTTATTGTTGTGTTGCACTGAATGTCAGGAAGGTCTTTGCCTCAGGCCACCCCTTTGTGAAGCCTGAAGAAAACAGTTTTCAAATGGAAATGAATGGGCCTCACCTGTGGCTCTTTGCTTAATTGCTTTGGAAAGGGATATGTCTTTATCAGCCTCTTGGGCCTGTGTGTGGCTGTGACTTATATTCTCAGCACCTGATGGATCTGAAGAATGATCCCATGTGAGCTTCCAAAACCAAAATGGCAAAAAATTTCATTCATTGTGGATGAAGTCTCTTGCCTTCCTCTGTTAGGTTCCTGCACTCCATCAAATGACAATAGGGATTCTTTGGGTCAAATGAGTTCTTCAAAGCCCTGCAGAGGTACTTGTGTTTTCGCATGACTCTAAATCACCTAAAGAATCGATACCTAAAATCAGTAGGCCTCAAATTGGAGAAACACAGAAGTATTAACGGCAGGCTTATTTGTTCACTCCTGGTTCACAGAAACGGTGTCCAGGCTACCCTGACTTTAGACAAATGAGGGGCAAACGAGCTGATTTTGGACACTGTCTTGGGCTGCGCCCCTCATGGAAACCTCCAGCCAGAGGTTAAGATGATTGACTATATGAAATAAGATGAGGGCCATGTGGGAGTGTTTTGGTTTTAATTTTGGTCATTTGTGTGGCATTGGAAAAAATGACTGGGTCCACGTGGGCTTGAACTCTGGTGTGATTCCCCTTAGAGACTGGGTTTTGGAACTGAACTCAGAGAAGCATTGCCATGAATTTTGTTGGGATTTTAAGAGGCCACGCATGAAAGTCGCTCTTGGAAACTGAGACCTAGGCCCCGGGTGGATTTCCACAGAGGCCTGGGAATCTCAGCAAGGATATCACATGATTTTATTCTTAAAGAAATGGCAGCCATAGTTGAGAGTCAAAACACACATGGACCTCACATTGTAGACCTCAATGGGCCTGGCCTAATGTGACCTTTTGTCCACTCTTTGGGAAGCCATGCCTGTGAGAGTTCTCCAGAGATTTCATTGAAATGAGCTTCCTCACCATTTAATGTTTGCTGAATGAACTGAAACCCACAGTGCCTCCAACTTCATGCTTGAAAAATGGCTAGATAAATACCATGAAATTTTTGAAATTCCTATGACCAGGTGGCACTGGAGAAACATTGGATGTCCTCTTGCTGATCATGACTATACCAGACAGTGCCTTGATTTACTGAGTTTCATGAAAATGGTGTAGAACAAAGATGCCAGAAATTTGGAGCCTGCTGAGTAGTGGGTCTAGAGCAGTGGTGGGGAGGTGTTTGATAAAACATCCGTGGTAGGGCCATGTGGATCTACCATTGGATTCCAAATGGCTTGTAACTGACATGGTGCAGCCAACAGACCCTTATATGTAAAGGCATCTTGTTATATGGAGAGTTTTCAGAGGAAAATTAAGAATCAGGTTGATATGGACAAGGGGGCAATGGGGCAAGCTGTGAGAGATAGGAGCCTAGTTGGTGCATTCTCTTGCAGACCCTGACCCACCACACGTGACAGAACTCCCTCCAGCACTGTGTCCCAGTTTAGCTCCTAGTATTTCGTGAAACAAATACCAAACTCACAGTGCAGCAGCAAAAACACCACAAAAAGTGGAAGAGGACCAAATGGCTTCACAGTCCACACGGGGAGACACTTAGTCCCCAGTGGCCTCAGTTTACCTACAAAGAGAGGATTCAGCACTGCTTCATCTTGTTCATTGGAAAATAAGAAACCATGTCCTCCAGGTCACATAGATGCAGACCCATCTTTGATGTTCTCACTACAGAGGAAGCCAAATCTCCTGAAAACAACATATATTTCAAGTGTGGAAGCTCAGAGGCAGTTTCTCAAAAAGTTTTTAGGCCAGCAGAGCTCCATGTTTGTGGAGTGTTTACCCTGTCCCTTAGTTTTGGAAACTCCTCTACCACCTCCAAGGTTGTGAACTCCTGAGCATTTTCCATTCCAGATATGTATTCACTGATTTTGTAACTCTTCTCCTCTAATTGTGTCTTACTTGGGGTGAAGGTAATGTCAAGGCATTGTTCTGGATGAGAGCGGGAGGATATTTGTGCAGCATATATTTACATACACATTGGATTCATTTTCCAATTTTCCATTCGAAATACTGAATCCCTGACACTAACCCATACCTAGTAGACTCAGACTATTCATCCTAATATAATGGAGAAAATTAACCCAACACATTAGAAATACAAGTACTTCAGAGGAGACATGTTGTATAGTTGGACTTGACATTTGCATTATATAAGGTAGGAGTTATAAATCTAGTCAAATTTATTTGAAATATTCTCCATGTGTTTTAAACTTAACAAATATGTGAATTTTTGTTCCCTTTTTCTGTAGTCTATTCACACATGTATATTTATATGCATATATAGAATCCTACCAGGTATCACACGTACATTTTTGTGAGGTGGCTGTCTTGGCAGATACAAATTGTGAGAAGAGTTCACTCCTCCTAAATGCTGTTGGAAATGAAAATTCAACTTATAGGAGAGCGTCCTAGTAGAACAACATTATTCATTAGCTCATGTTCAGTAAAATAAATATTTTTGCATTTGTGGATGATACATATTTACTGATGAATTTCGATTGGCATTTATATTGGTACTTTTTAATGTCTGTGAGTTGTGTGTGTGTGTGTGTGTGTGTGTGTGTGTGTATAGATATAGATATAGATATAGATATAGATATACTCTCCAAATTTTTCAAAATATGAAATATATGTGTCTAATATTCACTCTCTAAATTCATTCATGTTCATGTATGTGGATTTATAATCCACTTTTCACAAGATGATAATCAGAAATATTCATCCACCTGAAATACATATTTGTTTCCTAGTACTGAAAACTAACTTCAGTGAATGGTGCATACAAATCCTAATTATTCTACAGTAACTGACCCAGTCTAACATCAATGCAAGTAGACTCCTATGGGACATGATATGTAATTTGTCATTCATTTGTATTCGACACTGGTACATTATTGTTTCTTCAGTTTTTGCACATCACAGGATATACATTTCATCCACAAGTTCACAAATTAATAAGCATTTGTTTCAACTTTCACCACTTCTTGCTTCAGAACACATGTATTGTCAGGGTTTCTTGACTGGTCTTTTCATGAGACTTCTTTCCAAACACATTACTTTGAATTTCCATAATCATTTTGAAGCAAAACTCACACACTCTTCATGATAAACCAAAACACAAATATTTCCATTACATATATACCTGGTTGGAATGAATGATTGTATATCAATATACGATTTCCTTTAATTTTTCAGATATCAGTGCAGTTCATTATTTAAAGTTCAAAAAAGTTATATTATTTTTTCACAGTATGGTCTATTCATGCTTTTTCTCTATATTCCTAGAAACAGGGTACACCTCTTTGTAACCCCGATTCTCATTTTACATCTTCAATATATTGCTCCCAGAAATGGTGAAAGAAATACTCATGTCACCTCATTATCACAGTAATATTCTGGACAAAAAATGGAAAGGTCACACTTATGCTTGTACCAAAGCCTAAATGGAAAGTGAACATGGATTTCTAAAAACATCCATGTCCAGGTTGCCTAATGCTGTCAATTGTCAATCCTATTGGTGACTACATATTTGTTTTTTTCCTAATTTATATATTCAAACTCAACCCTGTTGAAAATGTCTAATTCTATCTCTCACTTTATACTTTGCCTGATTTCCTAATATTTCTATTGATATCTGCTTTTCTACATATTTTCCCCAGTTCAACATAGTGACTGACTCTTCATATGTGCTGACATTTACATTCACTCAACAACCGAAAGTCTATTGCTAAAGAACTTTTGGTCCAAATTCTATACTCACTCTTCTTCCTAAACCTACCGACTATCTTCCTAATCCTATTGAATATCCCTTTTTGACTGGATGTTCTCTCTAAATTCAATCATCCAATGTACAAGGTCCTATGCCATTGTATATCGAATTATCTGAGGCATCTTTGCAGAACATCATTCAAAGCTAAGTATCCCAATCAAGGGCAAAACCCTTCTGGGCTTCAAATCATACCTAGATTACTGTTTTCCTACTTATATTTCACCTCTATATTCTTGTAAATATTGCAGGTTCCCAATACCATTATTCATCACACAGAATCACTCGTAACCCAAATCAAACCTGTTTTTAACCCCAAGTATACACTGTTCCCTCAATCATTTTACAGAAGAGCAGGGACAGAGTGGTTCTTACAATACAGGAAAGTTGGGGACCTTCCACCTGATGAGAACCTCAAATGTCCATGCACAAATGATACCTGGAGAAGTTGTAGGCAGGTTTGAAGCACCTGAGAGAGCAAAAGTCATCTTCCATGGCAAACAACCTGGTCAGGATGAAGGGATGTGTCTGAATCTGCCTCTCTCTCTTCTTATTGTACAGAAGATGGACCGAACCAGGGCTGAGTGGAGAGCTGTTCCCGGGTGCCAATGGTGATATACATTCTACCTTATGAAAGTGTCACAGGAAGTAGGGGCAACCTCCATCTTATGTTACCCTTGGAAGCAACTGTTAGGACAAAGTGGTTGCCAAGGCATTGACCTCATTCAGTTCCAAAGAATGTGACATACCTCATTTCCTTGGTGATGGAACTCTCTGAACTTGGTATCCAAGAAGCCAGGCACCCAGAGGCAGTCCCAGTCCCAGTCCCAGTGGGCTCACTTGTTTGGATTTACCAAGGACAGAGTCAGTTTTCTTGGTACCTAATGATGTGAGGATGGCCAAATGCCAGGAGAGCTCTGAAGATGGACCTTTCCTGAGAAAACAGGTAGTGGCTAACCACTTTTTCCTGACATCTTCACAGAGTTGGTCAAGGAAACAAGATCTGAGAGAAGACAGGCCATTTCGGGGGAACATAGTATGGCCCACCAGTCAGAGGACACTCCGGATAGTCACAGACGTACTTGGGGGAAGGAGGTGCCTTTGTGGGAGTGGGTGTGGGTTTGTTGTTTTGTCTCATGTTCTGAGAATATTTAGAAAAGGCGGTTTGTTTGGTTTGGAGTGGACAGTTTCTAGTAAGTCATTTGACACGGCGAGTGTTTCTCTTTCTGTATATCCCACTGTGTCCGTTGTTGTAGACATTAGAAAAGAGAATGCATTAATGGATGTGTCCTGTCTAGTATAAATCTTCCCATGCCCAATATATGAATGGACTGCAGCTTGTCTTATCGATGTGCAACACCTGCTATCTTTCTAAGTTGTAGTTTTCTTCCTGAATTCTGGCCACTCTCCAGAATATGCTCATGGATTTGTGTCCAAAATATGTACCACCTCCAAGCTCTGTGACATGGCCATGTACTGGATAGCTGAAGAGAATGGCGAGCATCTCAGAAAACTCAGATATCAGTGTGACAAGGAAAGTCTCAGTGCAGAAACCCTGCTTTGGGCCTTTTGCTTACTTATTGTTGTGTTGCACTGAATGTCAGGAAGGTCTTTGCCTCAGGCCACCCCTTTGTGAAGCCTGATGAAAACAGTTTTCAAATGGAAATGAATGGGCCTCACCTGTGGCTCTTTGCTTAATTGCTTTGGAAAGGGATGTGTCTTTATCAGCCTCTTGGGCCTGTGTGTGGCTGTGACTTAGATTCTCAGCACCTGATGGATCTTAAGAATGATCCCATGTGAGCTTCCAAAACCAAAATGGCAAAAAATTTCATTCATTGTGGATGAAGTCTCTTGCCTTTCTCTGTTAGGTTCCTGCACTCCATCAAATGACAATAGGGATTCTTTGGGTCAAATGAGTTCTTCAAAGCCCTGCAGAGGTACTTGTGTTTTCGCATGACTCTAAATCACCTAAAGAATCGATACCTAAAATCAGTAGGCCTCAAATTGGAGAAACACAGAAGTATTAACGGCAGGCTTATTTGTTCACTCCTGGTTCACAGAAATGGTGTCCAGGCTACCCTGACTTTAGACAAATGAGGGGCAAACGAGCTGATTTTGGACACTGTCTTGGGCTGCGCCCCTCATGGAAACCTCCAGCCAGAGGTTAAGATGATTGACTATATGAAATAAGATGAGGGCCATGTGGGAGTGTTTTGGTTTTAATTTTGGTCATTTGTGTGGCATTGGAAAAAATGACTGGGTCCACGTGGGCTTGAACTCTGGTGTGATTCCCCTTAGAGACTGGGTTTTGGAACTGAACTCAGAGAAGCATTGCCATGAATTTTGTTGGGATTTTAAGAGGCCACGCATGAAAGTCGCTCTTGGAAACTGAGACCAAGGCCCCGGGTGGATTTCCACAGAGGCCTGGGAATCTCAGCAAGGATATCACATGATTTTATTCTTAAAGAAATGGCAGCCATAGTTGAGAGTCAAAACACACATGGACCTCACATTGTAGACCTCAATGGGCCTGGCCTAATGTGACCTTTTGTCCACTCTTTGGGAAGCCATGCCTGTGAGAGTTCTCCAGAGATTTCATTGAAATGAGCTTCCTCACCATTTAATGTTTGCTGAATGAACTGAAACCCACAGTGCCTCCAACTTCATGCTTGAAAAATGGCTAGATAAATACCATGAAATTTTTGAAATTCCTATGACCAGGTGGCACTGGAGAAGCATTGGATGTCCTGTTGCTGATCATGAGTATACCAGACAGTGCCTTGATTTACTGAGTTTCATGAAAATGTTGTAGAACAGAGATGCCAGTAAGTTGGAGCCTGCTGAGTAGTGGGTCTAGAGCAGTGGTGGGGAGGTGTTTGCTAAAACATCCGTGGTAGGGCCATGTGGATCTACCATTGGATTCCAAATGGCTTGTAACTGACATGGTGCAGCCAACAGACCCTTATATGTAAAGGCATCTTGTTATATGGAGAGTTTTCAGAGGAAAATTAAGAATCAGGTTGATATGGACAAGGGGGCAATGGGGCAAGCTGTGAGAGATAGGAGACTAGTTGGTGCATTCTCTTGCAGACCCTGACCCACCACACGTGACAGAACTCCCTCCAGCACTGTGTCCCAGTTTAGCTCCTAGTATTTCGTGAAACAAATACCAAACTCACAGTGCAGCAGCAAAAACACCACAAAAAGTGGAAGAAGACCAAATGGCTTCACAGTCCACACGGGGAGACACTTAGTCCACAGTGGCCTCAGTTTACCTACAAAGAGAGGATTCAGCACTGCTTCATCTTGTTCATTGGAAAATAAGAAACCATGTCCTCCAGGTCACATAGATGCAGACCCAGCTTTGATGGTCTCACTACAGAGGAAGCCAAATCTCCTGAAAACAAAATATATTTCAAGTGTGGAAGCTCAGAGGCAGTTTCTCAAAAAGTTTTTAGGCCAGCAGAGCTCCATGTTTGTGGAGTGTTTACCCTGTCCCTTAGTTTTGGAAACTCCTCTACCACCTAAAAGGTTGTGAACTCCTGAGCATTTTCCATTCCAGATACGTATTCACTGATTTTGTAACTCTTCTCCTCTAATTGTGTCTTACTTGGGGTGAAGGTAATGTCAAGGCATTGTTCTGTATGAGAGCGGGAGGATATTTGTGCAGCATATATTTACATACACATTGGATTCATTTTCCAATTTTCCATTCGAAATACTGAATCCCTGACACTAACCCATACCTAGTAGACTCAGACTATTCATCCTAATATAATGGAGAAAATTAACCCAACACATTAGAAATACAAGTACTTCAGAGGAGACATGTTGTATAGTTGGACTTGACATTTGCATTATATAAGGTAGGAGTTATAAATCTAGTCAAATTTATTTGAAATATTCTCCATGTGTTTTAAACTTAACAAATATGTGAATTTTTGTTCCCTTTTTCTGTAGTCTATTCACACATGTATATTTATATGCATATATAGAATCCTACCAGGTATCACACGTACATTTTTGTGAGGTGGCTGTCTTGGCAGATACAAATTGTGAGAAGAGTTCACTCCTCCTAAATGCTGTTGGAAATGAAAATTCAACTTATAGGAGAGCGTCCTAGTAGAACAACATTATTCATTAGCTCATGTTCAGTAAAATAAATATTTTTGCATTTGTGGATGATACATATTTACTGATGAATTTCGATTGGCATTTATATTGGTACTTTTTAATGTCTGTGAGTTGTGTGTGTGTGTGTGTGTTGTGTGTGTGTGTATAGATATAGATATAGATATAGATATACTCTCCAAATTTTTCAAAATATGAAATATATGTGTCTAATATATACTCTCTAAATTCATTCATGTTCATGTATGTGGATTTATAATCCACTTTTCACAAGATGATAATCAGAAATATTCATCCACCTGAAATACATATTTGTTTCCTAGTACTGAAAACTAACTTCAGTGAATGGTGCATACAAATCCTAATTATTCTACAGTAACTGACCCAGTCTAACATCAATGCAAGTAGACTCCTATGGGACATGATATGTAATTTGTCATTCATTTGTATTCGACACTGGTACATTATTGTTTCTTCAGTTTTTGCACATCACAGGATATACATTTCATCCACAAGTTCACAAATTAATAAGCATTTGTTTCAACTTTCACCACTTCTTGCTTCAGAACACATGTATTGTCAGGGATTCTTGACTGGTCTTTTCATGAGACTTCTTTCCAAACACATTATTTTGAATTTCCATAATCATTTTGAAGCAAACGTCACACACTCTTCATGATAAACCAAAACACAAATATTTCCATTACATATATACCTGGTTGGAATGAATGATTGTATATCAATATACGATTTCCTTTAATTTTTCAGATATCAGTTCAGTTCATTATTTAAAGTTCATAAAGTTATATTATTTTTTCACAGTATGGTCTATTCATGCTTTTTCTCTATATTCCTAGAAACAGGGTACACCTCTTTGTAACCCCGATTCTCATTTTACATCTTCAATATATTGCTCCCAGAAATGGTGAAAGAAATACTCATGTCACCTCATTATCACAGTAATATTCTGGACAAAAAATGGAAAGGTCACACTTATGATTGTACCAAAGCCTTAATGGAAAGTGAACATAGATTTCTAAAAACATCCATGTCCAGGTTGCCTAATGCTGTCAATTGTCAATCCTATTGGTGACTACATATTTGTTTTTTTCCTAATTTATATATTCAAACTCAACCCTGTTGAAAATGTCTAATTCTATCTCTCACTTTATACTTTGCCTGATTTCCTAATATTTCTATTGATATCTGCTTTTCTACATATTTTCCCCAGTTCAACATAGTGACTGACTCTTCATATGTGCTGACATTTACATTCACTCAACAACCGAAAGTCTATTGCTAAAGAACTTTTGGTCCAAATTCTATACTCACTCTTCTTCCTAAACCTACCGACTATCTTCCTAATCCTATTGAATATCCCTTTTTGACTGGATGTTCTCTCTAAATTCAATCATCCAATGTACAAGGTCCTATGCCATTGTATATCGAATTATCTGAGGCATCTTTGCAGAACATCATTCAAAGCTAAGTATCCCAATCAAGGGCAAAACCCTTCTGGGCTTCAAATCATACCTAGATTTCTGTTTTCCTACTTATATTTCACCTCTATATTCTTGTAAATATTGCAGGTTCCCAATACCATTATTCATCACACAGAATCACTCGTAACACAAATCAAACCTGTTTTTAACCCCAAGTATACACTGTTCCCTCAATCATTTTACAGAAGAGCAGGGACAGAGTGGTTCTTACAATACAGGAAAGTTGGGGACCTTCCACCTGATGAGAACCTCAAATGTCCATGCACAAATGATACCTGGAGAAGTTGTAGGCAGGTTTGAAGCACCTGAGAGAGCAAAAGTCATCTTCCATGGCAAACAACCTGGTCAGGATGAAGGGATGTGTCTGAATCTGCCTCTCTCTCTTCTTATTGTACAGAAGATGGACCAAACCAGGGCTGAGTGGAGAGCTGTTCCCGGGTGCCAATGGTGATATACATTCTACCTTATGAAAGTGTCACAGGAAGTAGGGGCAACCTCCATCTTATGTTACCCTTGGAAGCAACTGTTAGGACAAAGTGGTTGCCAAGGCAGTGACCTCATTCAGTTCCAAAGAATGTGACATACCTCATTTCCTTGGTGATGGAACTCTCTGAACTTGGTATCCAAGAAGCCAGGCACCCAGAGGCAGTCCCAGTCCCAGTCCCAGTGGGCTCACTTGTTTGGATTTACCAAGGACAGAGTCAGTTTTCTTGGTACCTAATGATGTGAGGATGGCCAAATGCCAGGAGATCTCTGAAGATGGACCTTTCCTGAGAAAACAGGTAGTGGCTAACCACTTTTTCCTGACATCTTCACAGAGTTGGTCAAGGAAACAAGATCTGAGAGAAGACAGGCCATTTCGGGGGAACATAGTATGGCCCACCAGTCAGAGGACACTCCGGATAGTCACAGACGTACTTGGGGGAAGGAGGTGCCTTTGTCTGAGTGGGTGTGGGTTTGTTGTTTTGTCTCATGTTCTGAGAATAGATAGAAAAGGCGGTTTGTTCGGTTTGGAGTGGACAGTTTCTAGTAAGTCATTTGACACGGCGAGTGTTTCTCTTTCTGTATATCCCACTGTGTCCGTTGTTGTAGACATTAGAAAAGAGAATGCATTAATGGATGTGTCCTGTCTAGTATAAATCTTCCCATGCCCAATATATGAATGGACTGCAGCTTGTCTTATCGATGTGCAACACCTGCTATCTTTCTAAGTTGTAGTTTTCTTCCTGAATTCTGGCCACTCTCCAGAATAGGCTCATGGATTTTTGTCCAAAATATGTACCACCTCCAAGCTCTGTGACATGGCCATGTACTGGATAGCTGAAGAAAATGGCGAGCATCTCAGAAAACTCAGATATCAGTGTGACCAGGAAAGTCTCAGTGCAGAAACCCTGCTTTGGGCCTTTTGCTTACTTATTGTTGTGTTGCACTGAATGTCAGGAAGGTCTTTGCCTCAGGCCACCCCTTTGTGAAGCCTGATGAAAACAGTTTTCAAATGGAAATGAATGGGCCTCACCTGTGGCTCTTTGCTTAATTGCTTTGGAAAGGGATGTGTCTTTATCAGCCTCTTGGGCCTGTGTGTGGCTGTGACTTAGATTCTCAGCACCTGATGGATCTTAAGAATGATCCCATGTGAGCTTCCAAAACCAAAATGGCAAAAAATTTCATTCATTGTGGATGAAGTCTCTTGCCTTTCTCTGTTAGGTTCCTGCACTCCATCAAATGACAATAGGGATACTTTGGGTCAAATGAGTTCTTCAAAGCCCTGCAGAGGTACTTGTGTTTTCGCATGACTCTAAATCACCTAAAGAATCGATACCTAAAATCAGTAGGCCTCAAATTGGAGAAACACAGAAGTATTAAAGGCAGGCTTATTTGTTCACTCCTGGTTCACAGAAACGGTGTCCAGGCTACCCTGACTTTAGGCAAATGAGGGGCAAACGAGCTGATTTTGGACACTGTCTTGGGCTGCGCCCCTCATGGAAACCTCCAGCCAGAGGTTAAGATGATTGACTATATGAAATAAGATGAGGGCCATGTGGGAGTGTTTTGGTTTTAATTTTGGTCATTTGTGTGGCATTGGAAAAAATGACTGGGTCCACGTGGGCTTGAACTCTGGTGTGATTCCCCTTAGAGACTGGGTTTTGGAACTGAACTCAGAGAAGCATTGCCATGAATTTTGTTGGGATTTTAAGAGGCCACGCCTGAAAGTCGCTCTTGGAAACTGAGACCAATGCCCCGGGTGGATTTCCACAGAGGCCTGAAAATCTCAGCAAGGATATCACATGATATAATTCTTAAAGAAATGGCAGCCATAGTTGAGAGTCAAAACACACATGGACCTCACATTGTAGACCTCAATGGGCCTGGCCTAATGTGACCTTTTGTCCACTCTTTGGGAAGCCATGCCTGTGAGAGTTCTCCAGAGATTTCATTGAAATGAGCTTCCTCACCATTTAATGTTTGCTGAATGAACTGAAACCCACAGTGCCTCCAACTTCATGCTTGAAAAATGGCTAGATAAATACCATGAAATTTTTGAAATTCCTATGACCAGGTGGCACTGGAGAAACATTGGATGTCCTGTTGCTGATCATGAGTATACCAGACAGTGCCTTGATTTACTGAGTTTCATGAAAATGGTGTAGAACAGAGATGCCAGAAATTTGGAGCCTGCTGAGTAGTGGGTCTAGAGCAGTGGTGGGGAGGTGTTTGATAAAACATCCGTGGTAGGGCCATGTGGATCTACCATTGGATTCCAAATGGCTTGTAACTGACATGGTGCAGCCAACAGACCCTTATATGTAAAGGCATCTTGTTATATGGAGAGTTTTCAGAGGTTAATTAAGAATCAGGTTGATATGGACAAGGGGGCAATGGGGCAAGCTGTGAGAGATAGGAGCCTAGTTGGTGCATTCTCTTGCAGACCCTGACCCACCACACGTGACAGAACTCCCTCCAGCACTGTGTCCCAGTTTAGCTCCTAGTATTTCGTGAAACAAATACCAAACTCACAGTGCAGCAGCAAAAACACCACAAAAAGTGGAAGAGGACCAAATGGCTTCACAGTCCACACGGAAAGACACTTAGTCCCCAGTGGCCTCAGTTTACCTACAAAGAGAGGATTCAGCACTGCTTCATCTTGTTCATTGGAAAATAAGAAACCATGTCCTCCAGGTCACATAGATGCAGACCCAGCTTTGATGTTCTCACTACAGAGGAAGCCAAATCTCCTGAAAACAACATATATTTCAAGTGTGGAAGCTCAGAGGCAGTTTCTCAAAAAGTTTTTAGGCCAGCAGAGCTCCATGTTTGTGGAGTGTTTACCCTGTCCCTTAGTTTTGGAAACTCCTCTACCACCTCCAAGGTTGTGAACTCCTGAGCATTTTCCATTCCGGATATGTATTCACTGATTTTGTAACTCTTCTCCTCTAATTGTGTCTTACTTGGGGTGAAGGTAATGTCAAGGCATTGTTCTGTATGAGAGCGGGAGGATATTTGTGCAGCATATATTTACATACACATTGGATTCATTTTCCAATTTTCCATTCGAAATACTGAATCCCTGACACTAACCCATACCTAGTAGACTCAGACTATTCATCCTAATATAATGGAGAAAATTAACCCAACACATTAGAAATACAAGTACTTCAGAGGAGACATGTTGTATAGTTGGACTTGACATTTGCATTATATAAGGTAGGAGTTATAAATCTAGTCAAATTTATTTGAAATATTCTCCATGTGTTTTAAACTTAACAAATATGTGAATTCTTGTTTCCTTTTTCTGTAGTCTATTCACACATGTATATCTATATGCATATATAGAATCCTACCAGGTATCACACGTACATTTTTGTGAGGTGGCTGTCTTGGCAGATACAAATTGTGAGAAGAGTTCACTCCTCCTAAATGCTGTTGGAAATGAAAATTCAACTTATAGGAGAGCGTCCTAGTAGAACAACATTATTCATCAGCTCATGTTCAGTAAAATAAATATTTTTGCATTTGTGGATGATACATATTTACTGATGAATTTCGATTGGCATTTATATTGGTACTTTTTAATGTCTGTGAGTTGTGTGTGTGTGTGTGTGTGTGTGTGTGTGTGTGTGTGTGTATAGATATAGATATAGATATACTCTCCAAATTTTTCAAAATATGAAATATATGTGTCTAATATACACTCTCTAAATTCATTCATGTTCATGTATGTGGATTTATAATCCACTTTTCACAAGATGATAATCAGAAATATTCATCCACCTGAAATACATATTTGTTTCCTAGTACTGAAAACTAACTTCAGTGAATGGTGCATACAAATCCTAATTATTCTACAGTAACTGACCCAGTCTAACATCAATGCAAGTAGACTCCTATAAGACATGATATGTAATTTGTCATTCATTTGTATTCGACACTGGTACATTATTGTTTCTTCAGTTTTTGCACATCACAGGATATACATTTCATCCACAAGTTCACAAATTAATAAGCATTTGTTTCAACTTTCACCACTTCTTGCTTCAGAACACATGTATTGTCAGGGTTCTTGACTGGTCTTTTCATGAGACTTCTTTCCAAACACATTATTTTGAATTTCCATAATCATTTTGAAGCAAACGTCACACACTCTTCATGATAAACCAAAACACAAATATTTCCATTACATATATACCTGGTTGGAATGAATGATTGTATATCAATATACGATTTCCTTTAATTTTTCAGATATCAGTTCAGTTCATTATTTAAAGTTCAAAAAAGTTATATTATTTATTCACAGTATGGTCTATTCTTGCTTTTTCTCTATATTCCTAGAAACAGGGTACACCTCTTTGTAACCCCGATTCTCATTTTACATCTTCAATATATTGCTCCCAGAAATGGTGAAAGAAATACTCATGTCACCTCATTATCACAGTAATATTCTGGACAAAAAATGGAAAGGTCACACTTATGATTGTACCAAAGCCTAAATGGAAAGTGAACATGGATTTCTAAAAACATCCATGTCCAGGTTGCCTAATGCTGTCAATTGTCAATCCTATTGGTGACTACATATTTGTTTTTTTCCTAATTTATATATTCAAACTCAACCCTGTTGAAAATGTCTAATTCTATCACTCACTTTATACTTTGCCTGATTTCCTAATATTTCTATTGATATCTGCTTTTCTACATATTTTCCCCAGTTCAACATAGTGACTGACTCTTCATATGTGCTGACATTTACATTCACTCAACAACCGAAAGTCTATTGCTAAAGAACTTTTGGTCCAAATTCTATACTCACTCTTCTTCCTAAACCTACGGACTATCTTCCTAATCCTATTGAATATCCCTTTTTGACTGGATGTTCTCTCTAAATGCAATCATCCAATGTACAAGGTCCTATGCCATTGTATATCGAATTATCTGAGGCATCTTTGCAGAACATCATTCAAAGCTAAGTATCCCAATCAAGGGCAAAACCCTTCTGGGCTTCAAATCATACCTAGATTTCTGTTTTCCTACTTATATTTCACCTCTATATTCTTGTAAATATTGCAGGTTCCCAATACCATTATTCATCACACAGAATCACTCGTAACCCAAATCAAACCTGTTTTTAACCCCAAGTATACACTCTTCCCTCAATCATTTTACAGAAGAGCAGGGACAGAGTGGTTCTTACAATACAGGAAAGTTGGGGACCTTCCACCTGATGAGAACCTCAAATGTCTATGCACAAATGATACCTGGAGAAGTTGTAGGCAGGTATGAAGCACCTGAGAGAGCAAAAGTCATCTTCCATGGCAAACAACCTGGTCAGGATGAAGGGATGTGTCTGAATCTGCCTCTCTCTCTTCTTATTGTACAGAAGATGGACCAAACCAGGGCTGAGTGGAGAGCTGTTCCCGGGTGCCAATGGTGATATACATTCTACCTTATGAAAGTGTCACAGGAAGTAGGGGCAACCTCCATCTTATGTTACCCTTGGAAGCAACTGTTAGGACAAAGTGGTTGCCAAGGCAGTGACCTCATTCAGTTCCAAAGAATGTGACATACCTCATTTCCTTGGTGATGGAACTCTCTGAACTTGGTATCCAAGAAGCCAGGCACCCAGAGGCAGTCCCAGTCCTAGTCCCAGTGGGCTCACTTGTTTGGATTTACCAAGGACAGAGTCAGTTTTCTTGGTACCTAATGATGTGAGGATGGCCAAATGCCAGGAGAGCTCTGAAGATGGACCTTTCCTGAGAAAACAGGTAGTGGCTAACCACTTTTTCCTGACATCTTCACAGAGTTGGTCAAAGAAACAAGATCTGAGAGAAGACAGGCCATTTCGGGGGAACATAGTATGGCCCACCAGTCAGAGGACACTCCGGATAGTCACAGACCTACTTGGGGGAAGGAGGTGCCTTTGTGGGAGTGGGTGTGGGTTTGTTGTTTTGTCTCATGTTCTGAGAATAGATAGAAAAGGCGGTTTGTTTGGTTTGGAGTAGACAGTTTCTAGTAAGTCATTTGACACGGCGAGTGTTTCTCTTTCTGTGTATCCCACTGTGTCCGTTGTTGTAGACATTAGAAAAGAGAATGCATTAATGGATGTGTCCTGTCTAGTATAAATCTTCCCATGCCCAATATGAATGGACTGCAGCTTGTCTTATCGATGTGCAACACCTGCTATCTTTCTAAGTTGTAGTTTTCTTCCTGAATTCTGGCCACTCTCCAGAATAGGCTCATGGATTTGTGTCCAAAATATGTACCACCTCCAAGCTCTGTGACATGGCCATGTACTGGATAGCTGAAGAGAATGGCGAGCATCTCAGAAAACTCAGATATCAGTGTGACCAGGAAAGTCTCAGTGCAGAAACCCTGCTTTGGGCCTTTTTCTTACTTATTGTTGTGTTGCACTGAATGTCAGGAAGGTCTTTGCCTCAGGCCACCCCTTTGTGAAGCCTGATGAAAACAGTTTTCAAATGGAAATGAATGGGCCTCACCTGTGGCTCTTTGCTTAATTGCTTTGGAAAGGGATGTGTCTTTATCAGCCTCTTGGGCCTGTGTGTGGCTGTGACTTAGATTCTCAGCACCTGATGGATCTTAAGAATGATCCCATGTGAGCTTCCAAAACCAAAATGGCAAAAAATTTCATTCATTGTGGATGAAGTCTCTTGCCTTCCTCTGTTAGGTTCCTGCACTCCATCAAATGACAATAGGGATTCTTTGGGTCAAATGAGTTCTTCAAAGCCCTGCAGAGGTACTTGTGTTTTCGCATGACTCTAAATCACCTAAAGAATCGATACCTAAAATCAGTAGGCCTCAAATTGGAGAAACACACAAGTATTAACGGCAGGCTTATTTGTTCACTCCTGGTTCACAGAAACGGTGTCCAGGCTACCCTGACTTTAGACAAATGAGGGGCACACGAGCTGATTTTGGACACTGTCTTGGGCTGCGCCCCTCATGGAAACCTCCAGCCAGAGGTTAAGATGATTGACTATATGAAATAAGATGAGGGCCATGTGGGAGTGTTTTGGTTTTAATTTTGGTCATTTGTGTGGCATTGGAAAAAATGACTGGGTCCACGTGGGCTTGAACTCTGGTGTGATTCCCCTTAAAGACTGGGTTTTGGAACTGAACTCAGAGAAGCATTGCCATGAATTTTGTTGGGATTTTAAGAGGCCACGCATGAAAGTCGCTCTTGGAAACTGAGACCTAGGCCCCGGGTGGATTTCCACAGAGGCCTGGGAATCTCAGCAAGGATATCACATGATTTTATTCTTAAAGAAATGGCAGCCATAGTTGAGAGTCAAAACACACATGGACCTCACATTGTAGACCTCAATGGGCCTGGCCTAATGTGACCTTTTGTCCACTCTTTGGGAAGCCATGCCTGTGAGAGTTCTCCAGAGATTTCATTGAAATGAGCTTCCTCACCATTTAATGTTTGCTGAATGAACTGAAACCCACAGTGCCTCCAACTTCATGGTTGAAAAATGGCTAGATAAATACCATGAAATTTTTGAAATTCCTATGACCAGGTGGCACTGGAGAAACATTGGATGTCCTGTTGCTGATCATGAGTATACCAGACAGTGCCTTGATTTACTGAGTTTCATGAAAATGGTGTAGAACAGAGATGCCAGTAAGTTGGAGCCTGCTGAGTAGTGGGTCTAGAGCAGTGGTGGGGAGGTGTTTGCTAAAACATCCGTGGTAGGGCCATGTGGATCTACCATTGGATTCCAAATGGCTTGTAACTGACATGGTGCAGCCAACAGACCCTTATATGTAAAGGCATCTTGTTATATGGAGAGTTTTCAGAGGAAAATTAAGAATCAGGTTGATATGGACAAGGGGGCAATGGGGCAAGCTGTGAGAGATAGGAGCCTAGTTGGTGCATTCTCTTGCAGACCCTGACCCACCACACGTGACAGAACTCCCTCCAGCACTGTGTCCCAGTTTAGCTCCTAGTATTTCGTGAAACAAATACCAAACTCACAGTGCAGCAGCAAAAACACCACAAAAAGTGGAAGAGGACCAAATGGCTTCACAGTCCACACGGGGAGACACTTAGTCCACAGTGGCCTCAGTTTACCTACAAAGAGAGGATTCAGCACTGCTTCATCTTGTTCATTGGAAAATAAGAAACCATGTCCTCCAGGTCACATAGATGCAGACCCAGCTTTGATGGTCTCACTACAGAGGAAGCCAAATCTCCTGAAAACAACATATATTTCAAGTGTGGAAGCTCAGAGGCAGTTTCTCAAAAAGTTTTTAGGCCAGCAGAGCTCCATGTTTGTGGAGTGTTTACCCTGTCCCTTAGTTTTGGAAACTCCTCTACCACCTCCAAGGTTGTGAACTCCTGAGCATTTTCCATTCCAGATACGTATTCACTGATTTTGTAACTCTTCTCCTCTAATTGTGTCTTACTTGGGGTGAAGGTAATGTCAAGGCATTGTTCTGGATGAGAGCGGGAGGATATTTGTGCAGCATATATTTACATACACATTGGATACATTTTCCAATTTTCCATTCGAAATACTGAATCCCTGACACTAACCCATACCTAGTAGACTCAGACTATTCATCCTAATATAATGGAGAAAATTAACCCAACACATTAGAAATACAAGTACTTCAGAGGAGACATGTTGTATAGTTGGACTTGACATTTGCATTATATAAGGTAGGAGTTATAAATCTAGTCAAATTTATTTGAAATATTCTCCATGTGTTTTAAACTTAACAAATATATGAATTTTTGTTCCCTTTTTCTGTAGTCTATTCACACATGTATATTTATATGCATATATAGAATCCTACCAGGTATCACACGTACATTTTTGTGAGGTGGCTGTCTTGGCAGATACAAATTGTGAGAAGAGTTCACTCCTCCTAAATGCTGTTGGAAATGAAAATTCAACTTATAGGAGAGCGTCCTAGTAGAACAACATTATTCATTAGCTCATGTTCAGTAAAATAAATATTTTTGCATTTGTGGATGATACATATTTACTGATGAATTTCGATTGGCATTTATATTGGTACTTTTTAATGTCTGTGAGTTGTGTGTGTGTGTGTGTGTGTGTGTGTGTATAGATAGAGATATAGATATAGATATACTCTCCAAATTTTTCAAAATATGAAATATATGTGTCTAATATATACTCTCTAAATTCATTCATGTTCATGTATGTGGATTTATAATCCACTTTTCACAAGATGATAATCAGAAATATTCATCCACCTGAAATACATATTTGTTTCCTAGTACTGAAAACTAACTTCAGTGAATGGTGCATACAAATCCTAATTATTCTACAGTAACTGACCCAGTCTAACATCAATGCAAGTAGACTCCTATGGGACATGATATGTAATTTGTCATTCATTTGTATTCGACACTGGTACATTATTGTTTCTTCAGTTTTTGCACATCACAGGATATACATTTCATCCACAAGTTCACAAATTAATAAGCATTTGTTTCAACTTTCACCACTTCTTGCTTCAGAACACATGTATTGTCAGGGATTCTTGACTGGTCTTTTCATGAGACTTCTTTCCAAACACATTATTTTGAATTTCCATAATCATTTTGAAGCAAACGTCACACACTCTTCATGATAAACCAAAACACAAATATTTCCATTACATATATACCTGGTTGGAATGAATGATTGTATATCAATATACGATTTCCTTTAATTTTTCAGATATCAGTTCAGTTCATTATTTAAAGTTCATAAAGTTATATTATTTTTTCACAGTATGGTCTATTCATGCTTTTTCTCTATATTCCTAGAAACAGGGTACACCTCTTTGTAACCCCGATTCTCATTTTACATCTTCAATATATTGCTCCCAGAAATCGTGAAAGAAATACTCATGTCACCTCATTATCACAGTAATATTCTGGACAAAAAATGGAAAGGTCACACTTATGATTGTACCAAAGCCTTAATGGAAAGTGAACATAGATTTCTAAAAACATCCATGTCCAGGTTGCCTAATGCTGTCAATTGTCAATCCTATTGGTGACTACATATTTGTTTTTTTCCTAATTTATATATTCAAACTCAACCCTGTTGAAAATGTCTAATTCTATCTCTCACTTTATACTTTGCCTGATTTCCTAATATTTCTATTGATATCTGCTTTTCTACATATTTTCCCCAGTTCAACATAGTGACTGACTCTTCATATGTGCTGACATTTACATTCACTCAACAACCGAAAGTCTATTGCTAAAGAACTTTTGGTCCAAATTCTATACTCACTCTTCTTCCTAAACCTACCGACTATCTTCCTAATCCTATTGAATATCCCTTTTTGACTGGATGTTCTCTCTAAATTCAATCATCCAATGTACAAGGTCCTATGCCATTGTATATCGAATTATCTGAGGCATCTTTGCAGAACATCATTCAAAGCTAAGTATCCCAATCAAGGGCAAAACCCTTCTGGGCTTCAAATCATACCTAGATTTCTGTTTTCCTACTTATATTTCATCTCTATATTCTTGTAAATATTGCAGGTTCCCAATACCATTATTCATCACACAGAATCACTCGTAACACAAATCAAACCTGTTTTTAACCCCAAGTATACACTGTTCCCTCAATCATTTTACAGAAGAGCAGGGACAGAGTGGTTCTTACAATACAGGAAAGTTGGGGACCTTCCACCTGATGAGAACCTCAAATGTCCATGCACAAATGATACCTGGAGAAGTTGTAGGCAGGTTTGAAGCACCTGAGAGAGCAAAAGTCATCTTCCATGGCAAACAACCTGGTCAGGATGAAGGGATGTGTCTGAATCTGCCTCTCTCTCTTCTTATTGTACAGAAGATGGACCAAACCAGGGCTGAGTGGAGAGCTGTTCCCGGGTGCCAATGGTGATATACATTCTACCTTATGAAAGTGTCACAGGAAGTTCTGGCAACCTCCATCTTATGTTACCCTTGGAAGCAACTGTTAGGACAAAGTGGTTGCCAAGGCAGTGACCTCATTCAGTTCCAAAGAATGTGACATACCTCATTTCCTTGGTGATGGAACTCTCTGAACTTGGTATCCAAGAAGCCAGGCACCCAGAGGCAGTCCCAGTCCCAGTCCCAGTGGGCTCACTTGTTTGGATTTACCAAGGACAGAGTCAGTTTTCTTGGTACCTAATGATGTGAGGATGGCCAAATGCCAGGAGATCTCTGAAGATGGACCTTTCCTGAGAAAACAGGTAGTGGCTAACCACTTTTTCCTGACATCTTCACAGAGTTGGTCAAGGAAACAAGATCTGAGAGAAGACAGGCCATTTCGGGGGAACATAGTATGGCCCACCAGTCAGAGGACACTCCGGATAGTCACAGACGTACTTGGGGGAAGGAGGTGCCTTTGTGGGAGTGGGTGTGGGTTTGTTGTTTTGTCTCATGTTCTGAGAATAGATAGAAAAGGCGGTTTGTTTGGTTTGGAGTGGACAGTTTCTAGTAAGTCATTTGACACGGCGAGTGTTTCTCTTTCTGTGTATCCCACTGTGTCCGTTGTTGTAGACATTAGAAAAGAGAATGCATTAATGGATGTGTCCTGTCTAGTATAAATCTTCCCATGCCCAATATGTGAATGGACTGCAGCTTGTCTTATCGATGTGCAACACCTGCTATCTTTCTAAGTTGTAGTTTTCTTCCTGAATACTGGCCACTCTCCAGAATAGGCTCATGGATTTGTGTCCAAAATATGTACCACCTCCAAGCTCTGTGACATGGCCATGTACTGGATAGCTGAAGAGAATGGCGAGCATCTCAGAAAACTCAGATATCAGTGTGACCAGGAAAGTCTCAGTGCAGAAACAGTGCTTTGGGCCTTTTGCTTACTTATTGTTGTGTTGCACTGAATGTCAGGAAGGTCTTTGCCTCAGGCCACCCCTTTGTGAAGCCTGAAGAAAACAGTTTTCAAATGGAAATGAATGGGCCTCACCTGTGGCTCTTTGCTTAATTGCTTTGGAAAGGGATGTGTCTTTATCAGCCTCTTGGGCCTGTGTGTGGCTGTGACTTAGATTCTCAGCACCTGATGGATCTTAAGAATGATCCCATGTGAGCTTCCAAAACCAAAATGGCAAAAAATTTCATTCATTGTGGATGAAGTCTCTTGCCTTGCTCTGTTAGGTTCCTGCACTCCATCAAATGACAATAGGGATTCTTTGGGTCAAATGAGTTCTTCAAAGCCCTGCAGAGGTACTTGTGTTTTCCCATGACTCTAAATCACCTAAAGAATCGATACCGAAAATCAGTAGGCCTCAAATTGGAGAAACACAGAAGTATTAACGGCAGGCTTATTTGTTCACTCCTGGTTCACAGAAACGGTGTCCAGGCTACCCTGACTTTAGGCAAATGAGAGGCAAACGAGCTGATTTTGGACACTGTCTTGGGCTGCGCCCCTCATGGAAACCTCCAGCCAGAGGTTAAGATGATTGACTATATGGAATAAGATGAAGGCCATGTGGGAGTGTTTTGGTTTTAATTTTGGTCATTTGTGTTGCATTGGAAAAAATGACTGGGTCCACGTGAGCTTGAACTCTGGTGTGATTCCCCTTAGAGACTGGGTTTTGGAACTGAACTCAGAGAAGCATTGCCATGAATTTTGTTGGGATTTTAAGAGGCCATACATGAAAGTCGCTCTTGGAAACTGAGACCTAGGCCCCGGGTGGATTTCCACAGAGGCCTGGGAATCTCAGCAAGGATTTCACATGATTTTATTCTTAAAGAAATGGCAGCCATAGTTGAGAGTCAAAACACACATGGACCTCACATTGTAGACCTCAATGGGCCTGGCCTAATGTGACCTTTTGTCCACTCTTTGGGAAGCCGTGCCTGTGAGAGTTCTCCAGAGATTTCATTGAAATGAGCTTCCTCACCATTTAATGTTTGCTGAATGAACTGAAACCCACAGTGCCTCCAACTTCATGCTTGAAAAATGGCTAGATAAATACCATGAAATTTTTGAAATTCCTATGACCAGGTGGCACTGGAGAAACATTGGATGTCCTGTTGCTGATCATGAGTATACCAGACAGTGCCTTGATTTACTGAGTTTCATGAAAATGGTGTAGAACAGAGATGCCAGAAATTTGGAGCCTGCTGAGTAGTGGGTCTAGAGCAGTGGTGGGGAGGTGTTTGCTCAAACATCCGTGGTAGGGCCATGTGGATCTACCATTGGATTCCAAATGGCTTGTAACTGACATGGTGCAGCCAACAGACCCTTATATGTAAAGGCATCTTGTTATATGGAGAGTTTTCAGAGGAAAATTAAGAATCAGGTTGATATGGACAAGGGGGCAATGGGGCAAGCTGTGAGAGATAGGAGCCTAGTTGGTGCATTCTCTTGCAGACCCTGACCCACCACACGTGACAGAACTCCCTCCAGCACTGTGTCCCAGTTTAGCTCCTAGTATTTCGTGAAACAAATACCAAACTCACAGTGCAGCAGCAAAAACACCACAAACAGTGGAGGAGAACCAAATGGCATCACAGTCCACACGGGGAGACACTAAGTCCCCAGTGGCCTCAGTTTACCTACAAAGAGAGGATTCAGCACTGCTTCATCTTGTTCATTGGAAAATAAGAAACCATGTCCTCCAGGTCACATAGATGCAGACCCAGCTTTGATGGTCTCACTACAGAGGAAGCCAAATCTCCTGAAAACAACATATATTTCAAGTGTGGAAGCTCAGAGGCAGTTTCTCAAAAAGTTTTTAGGCCAGCAGAGCTCCATGTTTGTGGAGTGTTTACCCTGTCCCTTAGTTTTGGAAACTCCTCTACCACCTCCAAGGTTGTGAACTCCTGAGCATTTTCCATTCCAGATATGTATTCACTGATTTTGTAACTCTTCTCCTCTAATTGTGTCTTACTTGGGGTGAAGGTAATGTCAAGGCATTGTTCTGGATGAGAGCGGGAGGATATTTGTGCAGCATATTTTTACATACACATTGGATTCATTTTCCAAATTTCCATTCGAAGCACTGAATCCCTGACACTAACCCATACCTAGTAGACTCAGACTATTCATCCTAATATAATGGAGAAAATTAGCCCAACACATTAGAAATACAAGTACTTCAGAGGAGACATGTTGTATAGTTGGACTTGACATTTGCATTATATAAGGTAGGAGTTATAAATCTAGTCAAATTTATTTGAAATATTCTCCATGTGTTTTTAAGCTTAACAAATATGTGAATTCTTATTTCCCTTTTCTGTAGCCTATTCACACATGTATATTTATATGCATATATAGAATCCTACCAGGTATCACACGTACATTTTTGTGAGGTGGCTGTCTTGGCAGATACAAATTGTGAGAAGAGTTCACTCCTCCTAAATGCTGTTGGAAATGAAAATTCAACCTATAGGAGAGCGTCCTAGTAGAACAACATTATACATTAACTCATGTTCAGTAAAATAAATATTTTTGCAATTGTGGATGATACATATTTACTGATGAATTTCGATTGGCATTTATATTGGTACTTTTTAATGTCTGTGAGTGTTGTGTGTGTGTGTGTGTATATACAGATATAGATATAGATATACTCTCCAAATTTTTCAAAATATGAAATATATGTGTCTAATATACACTCTCTAAATTCATTCATGTTCATGTATGTGGATTTATAATCCACTTTTCACAAGATTATAATCAGAAATATTCATCCACCTGAAATACATTTTGTTTCCTAGTACTGAAAACTAACTTCAGTGAATGGTGCATACAAATCCTAATTATTCTACAGTAACTGACCCAGTCTAACATCAATGCAAGTAGACTCCTATGGGACATGATATGTAATTTGTCATTCATTTGTATTCGACACTGGTACATTATTGTTTCTTCAGTTTTTGCACATCACAGGATATACATTTCATCCACAAGTTCACAAATTAATAAGCATTTGTTTCAACTTTAACCACTTCTTGCTTCAGAACACATGTACTGTCAGGGTATTCTTGACTGGTCTTTTCATGAGACTTCTTTCCAAACACATTATTTTGAATTTCCATAATCATTTTGAAGCAAAACTCACACACTCTTTATGATAAACCTAAACACAAATATTTCCATTACATATATACCTGGTTGGAATGAATGATTGTATATCAATATACGATTTCCTTTAATTTTTCAGATATCAGTTCAATTCATTATTTAAAGTTCAAAAAAGTTATATTATTTATTCACAGTATGGTCTATTCATGCTTTTTCTCTATGTTCCTAGAAACAGGGTACACCTCTTTGTACCCCCGATTCTCATTTTACATCTTCAATATATTGCTCCCAGAAATGGTGAAAGAAATACTCATGTCACCTCATTATCACAGTAATATTCTGGACAAAAAATGGAAAGGTCACACTTATGATTGTACCAAAGCCTAAATGGAAAGTGAACATGGATTTCTAAAAACATCCATGTCCAGGTTGCCTAATGCTGTCAATTGTCAATCCTATTGGTGACTACATATTTGTTTTTTTCCTAATTTATATATTCAAACTCAACCCTGTTGAAAATGTCTAATTCTATCACTCACTTTATACTTTGCCTGATTTCGTAATGTTTCTATTGATATCTGCTTTTCTACATATTTTCCCCAGTTCAACATAGTGTCTGACTCTTCATATGTGCTGACATTTACATTCACTCAACAACCGAAAGTCTATTGCTAAAGAACTTTTGGTCCAAATCCTATACTCACTCTTCTTCCTAAACCTACCGACTATCTTCCTAATCCTACTGAATATCCCTTTTGGACTGGATGTTCTCTTCTAAATTCAATCATCCAATGTACAAGGTCCTATGCCATTGTATATGGAATTATCTGAGGCATCTTTGCAGAACATCATTCAAAGCTAAGTATCCCAATCAAGGGCAAAACCCTTCTGGGCTTCAAATCATACCTAGATTTCTGTTTTCCTACTTATTTTTCACCTCTATATTATTGTAAATATTGCAGGTTCCCAATACCATTATTCATCACACAGAATCACTCGTAATCCAAATCAAACCTGTTTTTAACCCCAAGTATACACTGTTCCCTCAATCATTTTACAGAAGAGCAGAGACAGAGTGGTTCTTACAATACAGGAAAGTTGGGGACCTTCAACCTGATGAGAACCTCAAATGTCCATGCACAAATGGTACCTGGAGAAGTTGTAGGCAGTTATGAAGCACCTGAGAGAGCAAAGGTCATCTTCCATGGAAAACAACCTGGTCAGGATGAAGGGATGTGTCTGAATCTGCCTCTCTCTCTTCTTATTGTACAGAAGATGGACCAAACCAGGACTGAGTGGAGAGCTGTTTCCGGGTGCCAATGGTGATATGCATTCTACCTTATGAAAGTGTCACAGGAAGTTCTGGCAACCTCCATCTTATGTTACCCTTGGAAGCAACTGTTAGGACAAAGTGGTTTCCAAGGCAGTGACCTCATTCAGTTCCAAAGAATGTGAAATACCTCATTTCCTTGGTGATGGAACTCTCTGAACTTGGTATCCAAGAAGCCAGACACCCAGAGGCAGTCCCAGTCCCAGTCCCAGTGGGCTCACTTGTTTGGATTTACCAAGGACAGAGTCAGTTTTCTTGGTACCTAATGATGTGAGGATGGCCAAATGCCAGGAGAGCTCTGAAGATGGACCTTTCCTGAGAAAACAGGTAGTGGCTAACCACTTTTTCCTGACATCTTCACAGAGTTGGTCAAGGAATCAAGATCTGAGAGAAGACAGGCCATTTCGGGGGAACATAGTATGGCCCACCAGTCAGAGGACACTCCGGATAGTCACAGACGTACTTGGGGGAAGGAGGTGCCTTTGTGGGAGTGGGTGTGGGTTTGTTGTTTTGTCTCATGTTCTGAGAATAGATAGAAAAGGCGGTTTGTTTGGTTTGGAGTGGACAGTTTCTAGTAAGTCATTTGACATGGCGAGTGTTTCTCTTTCTGTGTATCCCACTGTGTCCGTTGTTGTAGATATTAGAAAAGAGAATGCATTAATGGATGTCTCCTGTCTAGTATAAATCTTCCCATAATTCATCCTGCCTAATATATGAATGGACTGCAGCTTGTCTTATCAATGTGCAACACCTGCTATCTTTCTAAGATGTTGTTTTCTTCCTGAATTCTGGCCACTCTCCAGAATAGGCTCATGGATTTGTTTCCAAAATATGTACCACCTCCAAGCTCTGTGACATGGCCATGTACTGGATAGCTGAAGAGAATGGCGAGGATCTCAAAAAACTCAGATATCAGTGTGACCAGGAAAGTCTCAGTGCAGAAACCCTGCTTTGGGCCTTTTGCTTACTTATTGTTGTGTTGCACTGAATGTCAGGAAGGTCTTTGCCTCAGGCCACCCCTTTGTGAAGCCTGAAGAAAACAGTTTACAAATGGAAATGAATGGGCCTCACCTGTGGCTCTTTATCAGCCTCTTGGACCTGTGTGTGGCTGTGACTTAGATTCTCAGCACCTGATGGATCTTAAGAATGATCCCATGTGAGCTTCCAAAACCAAAATGGCAAAAAATATCATTCATTGTGGATGAAGTCTCTTGCCTTCCTCTGTTAGGTTCCTGCAATCCATCAAATGACAATAGGGATTCTTTGGGTCAAATGAGTTCTTCAAAGCCCTGCAGAGGTGCTTGCGTTTTCGCATGACTCTAAATCACCTAAAGAATCGATACCTAAAATCAGTAGGCCTCAAATTGGAGAAACAAAGAAGTATTAACGGCAGGCTTATTTGTTCGCTCCTGTTTCAGAGAAACGGTGTCCAGGCTACCCTGACTTTAGGCAAATGAGGGGCAAACGAGCTGATTTTGGACACTGTCTTGGGCTGCGCCCCTCATGGAAACCTCCAGCCAGAGGTTAAGATGATTGACTATATGGAATAAGATGAAGGCCATGTGGGAGTGTTTTGGTTTTAATTTTGGTCATTTGTGTTGCATTGGAAAAAATGACTGGGTCCACGTGACCTTGAACTCTGGTGTGATTCCCCTTAGAGACTGGGTTTTGGAACTGAACTCAGAGAAGCATTGCCATGAATTTTGTTGGGATTTTAAGAGGCCACGCATGAAAGTCGCTCTTGGAAACTGAGACCTAGGCCCCGGGTGGATTTCCACAGAGGCCTGGGAATCTCAGCAAGGATATCACATGATTTTATTCTTAAAGAAATGGCAGCCATAGTTGAGAGTCAAAACACACATGGACCTCACATTGTAGACCTCAATGGGCCTGACCTAATGTGACTTTTGTCCACTCTTTGGGAAGCCGTGCCTGTGAGAGTTCTCCAGAGATTTCATTGAAATGAGCTTCCTCACCATTTAATGTTTGCTGAATGAACTGAAACCCACAGTGCCTCCAAATTCATGCTTGAAAAATGGCTAGATAAATACCATGAAATTTTTGAAATTCCTATGACCAGGTGGCACTGGAGAAACATTGGATGTCCTGTTGCTGATCATGAGTATACCAGACAGTGCCTTGATTTACTGAGTTTCATGAAAATGGTGTAGAACAGAGATGCCAGAAATTTGGAGCCTGCTGAGTAGTGGGTCTAGAGCAGTGGTGGGGAGGTGTTTGATAAAACATCCGTGGTAGGGCCATGTGGATCTACCATTGGATTCCAAATGGCTTGTAACTGACATGGTGCAGCCAACAGACCCTTATATGTAAAGGCATCTTGTTATATGGAGAGTTTTCAGAGGAAAATTAAGAATCAGGTTGATATGGACAAGGGGGCAATGGGGCAAGCTGTGAGAGATAGGAGCCTAGTTGGTGCATTCTCTTGCAGACCCTGACCCACCACACGTGACAGAACTCCCTCCAGCACTGTGTCCCAGTTTAGCTCCTAGTATTTCGTGAAACAAATACCAAACTCACAGTGCAGCAGCAAAAACACCACAAACAGTGGAGGAGGACCAAATGGCATCACAGTCCACACGGGGAGACACTAAGTCCACAGTGGCCTCAGTTTACCTACAAAGAGAGGATTCAGCACTGCTTCATCTTGTTCATTGGAAAATAAGAAACCATGTCCTCCAGGTCACATAGATGCAGACCCAGCTTTGATGTTCTCACTACAGAGGAATCCAAATCTCCTGAAAACTACATATATTTCAAGTGTGGAAGCTCAGAGGCATTTTCTCAAAAAGTTTTTAGGCCAGCAAAGCTCCATGTTTGTGAAATGTTTACCCTGTCCCTTAGTTTTGGAAACTCCTCTACCACCTCCAAGGTTGTGAACTCCTGAGCATTTTCCATTCCAGATATGTATTCACTGATTTTGTAACTCTTCTCCTCTAATTGTGTCTTACTTGGGGTGAAGGTAATGTCAAGGCATTCTTCTGGATGAGAGCGGGAGGATATTTGTGCAGCATATTTTTACATACACATTGGATTCATTTTCCAAATTTCCATTCGAAGCACTGAATCCCTGACACTAACCCATACCTAGTAGACTCAGACTATTCATCCTAATATAATGGAGACAATTAGCCCAACACATTAGAAATACAAGTACTTCAGAGGAGACATGTTGTATAGTTGGACTTGACATTTGCATTATATAAGGTAGGAGTTATAAATCTAGTCAAATTTATTTGAAATATTCTCCATGTGTTTTTAAGCTTAACAATTATGTGAATTCTTATTTCCCTTTTCTGTAGCCTATTCACACATGTATATTTATATGCATATATAGAATCCTACCAGGTATCACACGTACATTTTTGTGAGGTGGCTGTCTTGGCAGATACAAATTGTGAGAAGAGTTCACTCCTCCTAAATGCTGTTGGAAATGAAAATTCAACCTATAGGAGAGCGTCCTAGTAGAACAACATTATACATTAACTCATGTTCAGTAAAATAAATATTTTTGCAATTGTGGATGATACATATTTACTGATGAATTTCGATTGGCATTTATATTGGTACTTTTTAATGTCTGTGAGTGTTGTGTGTGTGTGTGTGTATATACAGATATAGATATAGATATACTCTCCAAATTTTTCAAAATATGAAATATATGTGTCTAATATACACTCTCTAAATTCATTCATGTTCATGTATGTGGATTTATAATCCACTTTTCACAGGATTATAATCAGAAATATTCATCCACCTGAAATACATTTTGTTTCCTAGTACTGAAAACTAACTTCAGTGAATGGTGCATACAAATCCTAATTATTCTACAGTAACTGACCCAGTCTAACATCAATGCAAGTAGACTCCTATGGGACATGATATGTAATTTGTCATTCATTTGTATTCGACACTGGTACATTATTGTTTCTTCAGTTTTTGCACATCACAGGATATACATTTCATCCACAAGTTCACAAATTAATAAGCATTTGTTTCAACTTTAACCACTTCTTGCTTCAGAACACATGTACTGTCAGGGTATTCTTGACTGGTCTTTTCATGAGACTTCTTTCCAAACACATTATTTTGAATTTCCATAATCATTTTGAAGCAAAACTCACACACTCTTTATGATAAACCTAAACACAAATATTTCCATTACATATATACCTGGTTGGAATGAATGATTGTATATCAATATACGATTTCCTTTAATTTTTCAGATATCAGTTCAATTCATTATTTAAAGTTCAAAAAAGTTATATTATTTATTCACAGTATGGTCTATTCATGCTTTTTCTCTATGTTCCTAGAAACAGGGTACACCTCTTTGTACCCCCGATTCTCATTTTACATCTTCAATATATTGCTCCCAGAAATGGTGAAAGAAATACTCATGTCACCTCATTATCACAGTAATATTCTGGACAAAAAATGGAAAGGTCACACTTATGATTGTACCAAAGCCTAAATGGAAAGTGAACATGGATTTCTAAAAACATCCATGTCCAGGTTGCCTAATGCTGTCAATTGTCAATCCTATTGGTGACTACATATTTGTTTTTTTCCTAATTTATATATTCAAACTCAACCCTGTTGAAAATGTCTAATTCTATCACTCACTTTATACTTTGCCTGATTTCGTAATGTTTCTATTGATATCTGCTTTTCTACATATTTTCCCCAGTTCAACATAGTGTCTGACTCTTCATATGTGCTGACATTTACATTCACTCAACAACCGAAAGTCTATTGCTAAAGAACTTTTGGTCCAAATCCTATACTCACTCTTCTTCCTAAACCTACCGACTATCTTCCTAATCCTACTGAATATCCCTTTTGGACTGGATGTTCTCTTCTAAATTCAATCATCCAATGTACAAGGTCCTATGCCATTGTATATGGAATTATCTGAGGCATCTTTGCAGAACATCATTCAAAGCTAAGTATCCCAATCAAGGGCAAAACCCTTCTGGGCTTCAAATCATACCTAGATTTCTGTTTTCCTACTTATTTTTCACCTCTATATTATTGTAAATATTGCAGGTTCCCAATACCATTATTCATCACACAGAATCACTCGTAATCCAAATCAAACCTGTTTTTAACCCCAAGTATACACTGTTCCCTCAATCATTTTACAGAAGAGCAGAGACAGAGTGGTTCTTACAATACAGGAAAGTTGGGGACCTTCAACCTGATGAGAACCTCAAATGTCCATGCACAAATGGTACCTGGAGAAGTTGTAGGCAGTTATGAAGCACCTGAGAGAGCAAAGGTCATCTTCCATGGAAAACAACCTGGTCAGGATGAAGGGATGTGTCTGAATCTGCCTCTCTCTCTTCTTATTGTACAGAAGATGGACCAAACCAGGACTGAGTGGAGAGCTGTTTCCGGGTGCCAATGGTGATATGCATTCTACCTTATGAAAGTGTCACAGGAAGTTCTGGCAACCTCCATCTTATGTTACCCTTGGAAGCAACTGTTAGGACAAAGTGGTTTCCAAGGCAGTGACCTCATTCAGTTCCAAAGAATGTGAAATACCTCATTTCCTTGGTGATGGAACTCTCTGAACTTGGTATCCAAGAAGCCAGACACCCAGAGGCAGTCCCAGTCCCAGTCCCAGTGGGCTCACTTGTTTGGATTTACCAAGGACAGAGTCAGTTTTCTTGGTACCTAATGATGTGAGGATGGCCAAATGCCAGGAGAGCTCTGAAGATGGACCTTTCCTGAGAAAACAGGTAGTGGCTAACCACTTTTTCCTGACATCTTCACAGAGTTGGTCAAGGAATCAAGATCTGAGAGAAGACAGGCCATTTCGGGGGAACATAGTATGGCCCACCAGTCAGAGGACACTCCGGATAGTCACAGACGTACTTGGGGGAAGGAGGTGCCTTTGTGGGAGTGGGTGTGGGTTTGTTGTTTTGTCTCATGTTCTGAGAATAGATAGAAAAGGCGGTTTGTTTGGTTTGGAGTGGACAGTTTCTAGTAAGTCATTTGACATGGCGAGTGTTTCTCTTTCTGTGTATCCCACTGTGTCCGTTGTTGTAGATATTAGAAAAGAGAATGCATTAATGGATGTCTCCTGTCTAGTATAAATCTTCCCATAATTCATCCTGCCTAATATATGAATGGACTGCAGCTTGTCTTATCAATGTGCAACACCTGCTATCTTTCTAAGATGTTGTTTTCTTCCTGAATTCTGGCCACTCTCCAGAATAGGCTCATGGATTTGTTTCCAAAATATGTACCACCTCCAAGCTCTGTGACATGGCCATGTACTGGATAGCTGAAGAGAATGGCGAGCATCTCAAAAAACTCAGATATCAGTGTGACCAGGAAAGTCTCAGTGCAGAAACCCTGCTTTGGGCCTTTTGCTTACTTATTGTTGTGTTGCACTGAATGTCAGGAAGGTCTTTGCCTCAGGCCACCCCTTTGTGAAGCCTGAAGAAAACAGTTTTCAAATGGAAATGAATGGGCCTCACCTGTGGCTCTTTATCAGCCTCTTGGACCTGTGTGTGGCTGTGACTTAGATTCTCAGCACCTGATGGATCTTAAGAATGATCCCATGTGAGCTTCCAAAACCAAAATGGCAAAAAATATCATTCATTGTGGATGAAGTCTCTTGCCTTCCTCTGTTAGGTTCCTGCAATCCATCAAATGACAATAGGGATTCTTTGGGTCAAATGAGTTCTTCAAAGCCCTGCAGAGGTGCTTGCGTTTTCGCATGACTCTAAATCACCTAAAGAATCGATACCTAAAATCAGTAGGCCTCAAATTGGAGAAACAAAGAAGTATTAACGGCAGGCTTATTTGTTCGCTCCTGTTTCAGAGAAACGGTGTCCAGGCTACCCTGACTTTAGGCAAATGAGGGGCAAACGAGCTGATTTTGGACACTGTCTTGGGCTGCGCCCCTCATGGAAACCTCCAGCCAGAGGTTAAGATGATTGACTATATGGAATAAGATGAAGGCCATGTGGGAGTGTTTTGGTTTTAATTTTGGTCATTTGTGTTGCATTGGAAAAAATGACTGGGTCCACGTGACCTTGAACTCTGGTGTGATTCCCCTTAGAGACTGGGTTTTGGAACTGAACTCAGAGAAGCATTGCCATGAATTTTGTTGGGATTTTAAGAGGCCACGCATGAAAGTCGCTCTTGGAAACTGAGACCTAGGCCCCGGGTGGATTTCCACAGAGGCCTGGGAATCTCAGCAAGGATATCACATGATTTTATTCTTAAAGAAATGGCAGCCATAGTTGAGAGTCAAAACACACATGGACCTCACATTGTAGACCTCAATGGGCCTGGCCTAATGTGACTTTTGTCCACTCTTTGGGAAGCCGTGCCTGTGAGAGTTCTCCAGAGATTTCATTGAAATGAGCTTCCTCACCATTTAATGTTTGCTGAATGAAGTGAAACCCACAGTGCCTCCAAATTCATGCTTGAAAAATGGCTAGATAAATACCATGAAATTTTTGAAATTCCTATGACCAGGTGGCACTGGAGAAACATTGGATGTCCTGTTGCTGATCATGAGTATACCAGACAGTGCCTTGATTTACTGAGTTTCATGAAAATGGTGTAGAACAGAGATGCCAGAAATTTGGAGCCTGCTGAGTAGTGGGTCTAGAGCAGTGGTGGGGAGGTGTTTGATAAAACATCCGTGGTAGGGCCATGTGGATCTACCATTGGATTCCAAATGGCTTGTAACTGACATGGTGCAGCCAACAGACCCTTATATGTAAAGGCATCTTGTTATATGGAGAGTTTTCAGAGGAAAATTAAGAATCAGGTTGATATGGACAAGGGGGCAATGGGGCAAGCTGTGAGAGATAGGAGCCTAGTTGGTGCATTCTCTTGCAGACCCTGACCCACCACACGTGACAGAACTCCCTCCAGCACTGTGTCCCAGTTTAGCTCCTAGTATTTCGTGAAACAAATACCAAACTCACAGTGCAGCAGCAAAAACACCACAAACAGTGGAGGAGGACCAAATGGCATCACAGTCCACACGGGGAGACACTAAGTCCACAGTGGCCTCAGTTTACCTACAAAGAGAGGATTCAGCACTGCTTCATCTTGTTCATTGGAAAATAAGAAACCATGTCCTCCAGGTCACATAGATGCAGACCCAGCTTTGATGTTCTCACTACAGAGGAATCCAAATCTCCTGAAAACTACATATATTTCAAGTGTGGAAGCTCAGAGGCATTTTCTCAAAAAGTTTTTAGGCCAGCAAAGCTCCATGTTTGTGAAATGTTTACCCTGTCCCTTAGTTTTGGAAACTCCTCTACCACCTCCAAGGTTGTGAACTCCTGAGCATTTTCCATTCCAGATATGTATTCACTGATTTTGTAACTCTTCTCCTCTAATTGTGTCTTACTTGGGGTGAAGGTAATGTCAAGGCATTCTTCTGGATGAGAGCGGGAGGATATTTGTGCAGCATATTTTTACATACACATTGGATTCATTTTCCAAATTTCCATTCGAAGTACTGAATCCCTGACACTAACCCATACATCGTAGACTCTGACTATTCATCCTAATATAATGGAGACAATTAGCCCAACACATTAGAAATACAAGTACTTCAGAGGAGACATGTTGTATAGTTGGACATGACATTTGCATTATATAAGGTAGGAGTTATAAATCTAGTCAAATTTATTTGAAATATTCTCCATGTGTTTTTAAGCTTAACAAATATGTGAATTCTTATTTCCCTTTTCTGTAGCCTATTCACACATGTATATTTATATGCATATATAGAATCCTACCAGGTATCACACGTACATTTTTGTGAGGTGGCTGTCTTGGCAGATACAAATTGTGAGAAGAGTTCACTCCTCCTAAATGCTGTTGGAAATGAAAATTCAACCTATAGGAGAGCGTCCTAGTAGAACAACATTATACATTAACTCATGTTCAGTAAAATAAATATTTTTGCATTTGTGGATGATACATATTTACTGATGAATTTCGATTGGCATTTATATTGGTACTTTTTAATGTCTGTGAGTGTTGTGTGTGTGTGTGTGTGTATATATACAGATATAGATATAGATATACTCTCCAAATTTTTCAAAATATGAAATATATGTGTCTAATATACACTTTCTAAATTCATTCATGTTCATGTATGTGGATTTATAATCCACTTTTCACAAGATTATAATCAGAAATATTCATCCACCTGAAATACATATTTGTTTCCTAGTACTGAAAACTAACTTCAGTAAATGGTGCATACAAATCCTAATTATTCTACAGTAACTGACCCAGTCTAACATCAATGCAAGTAGACTCCTATGGGACATGATATGTAATTTGTCATTCATTTGTATTCGACACTGGTACATTATTGTTTCTTCAGTTTTTGCACATCACAGGATATACATTTCATCCACAAGTTCACAAATTAATAAGCATTTGTTTCAACTTTAACCACTTCTTGATTCAGAGCACATGTATTGTCAAGGTATTCTTGACTGGTCTTTTCATGAGACTTCTTTCCAAACACATTATTTTGAATTTCCATAATCATTTTGAAGCAAAACTCACACACTCTTTATGATAAACCTAAACACAAATATTTCCATTACATATATACCTGGTTGGAATGAATGATTGTATATCAATATACGATTTCCTTTAATTTTTCAGATATCAGTTCAATTCATTATTTAAAGTTCAAAAAAGTTATATTATTTATTCACAGTATGGTCTATTCATGCTTTTTCTCTATGTTCCTAGAAACAGGGTACACCTATTTGTACCCCCGATTCTCATTTTACATCTTCAATATTTTGCTCCCAGAAATGGTGAAAGAAGTACTCATGTCACCTCATTATCACAGTAATATTCTGGACAAAAAATGGAAAGGTCACACTTATGATTGTACCAAAGCCTAAATGGAAAGTGAACATGGATTTCTAAAAACATCCATGTCCAGGTTGCCTAATGCTGTCAATTGTCAATCCTATTGGTGACTACATATTTGTTTTTTTCCTAATTTATATATTCAAACTCAACCCTGTTGAAAACGTCTAATTCTATCACTCACTTTATACTTTGCCTGATTTCGTAATGTTTCTATTGATATCTGCTTTTCTACATATTTTCCCCAGTTCAACATAGTGACTGACTCTTCATATGTGCTGACATTTACATTCACTCAACAACCGAAAGTCTATTGCTAAAGAACTTTTGGTCCAAATCCTATACTCACTCTTCTTCCTAAACCTACCGACTATCTTCCTAATCCTACTGAATATCCCTTTTTGACTGGATGTTCTCTTCTAAATTCAATCATCCAATGTACAAGGTCCTATGCCATTGTATATGGAATTATCTGAGGCATCTTTGCAGAACATCATTCAAAGCTAAGTATCCCAATCAAGGGCAAAACCCTTCTGGGCTTCAAATCATACCTAGATTTCTGTTTTCCTACTTATATTTCACCTCTATATTCTTGTAAATATTGCAGGTTCCCAATACCATTATTCATCACACAGAATCACTCGTAACACAAATCAAACCTGTTTTTAACCCCAAGTATACACTGTTCCCTCAATCATTTTACAGAAGAGCAGAGACAGAGTGGTTCTTACAATACAGGAAAGTTGGGGACCTTCAACCTGATGAGAACCTCAAATGTCCATGCACAAATGGTACCTGGAGAAGTTGTAGGCAGGTATGAAGCACCTGAGAGAGCAAAAGTCATCTTCCATGGCAAACAACCTGGTCAGGATGAAGGGATGTGTCTGAATCTGCCTCTCTCTCTTCTTATTGTACAGAAGATGGACCAAACCAGGGCTGAGTGGAGAGCTGTTCCCGGGTGCCAATGGTGATATACATTCTACCTTATGAAAGTGTCACAGGAAGTTCTGGCAACCTCCATCTTATGTTACCCTTGGAAGCAACTGTTAGGACAAAGTGGTTGCCAAGGCAGTGACCTCATTCAGTTCCAAAGAATGTGAAATACCTCATTTCCTTGGTGATGGAACTCTCTGAACTTGGTATCCAAGAAGCCAGACACCCAGAGGCAGTCCCAGTCCCAGTCCCAGTGGGCTCACTTGTTTGGATTTACCAAGGACAGAGTCAGTTTTCTTGGTACCTAATGATGTGAGGATGGCCAAATGCCAGGAGAGCTCTGAAGATGGACCTTTCCTGAGAAAACAGGTAGTGGCTAACCACTTTTTCCTGACATCTTCACAGAGTTGGTCAAGGAATCAAGATCTGAGAGAAGACAGGCCATTTCGGGGGAACATAGTATGGCCCACCAGTCAGAGGACACTCCGGATAGTCACAGACGTACTTGGGGGAAGGAGGTGCCTTTGTGGGAGTGGGTGTGGGTTTGTTGTTTTGTCTCATGTTCTGAGAATAGATAGAAAAGGCGGTTTGTTTGGTTTGGAGTGGACAGTTTCTAGTAAGTCATTTGACATGGCGAGTGTTTCTCTTTCTGTGTATCCCACTGTGTCCGTTGTTGTAGACATTAGAAAAGAGAATGCATTAATGGATGTGTCCTGTCTAGTATAAATCTTCCCATAATTCATCCTGCCCAATATATGAATGGACTGCAGCTTGTCTTATCAATGTGCAACACCTGCTATCTTTCTAAGTTGTAGTTTTCTTCCTGAATTCTGGCCACTCTCCAGAATAGGCTCATGGATTTGTGTCCAAAATATGTACCACCTCCAAGCTCTGTGACATGGCCATGTACTGGATAGCTGAAGAGAATGGCGAGCATCTCAAAAAACTCAGATATCAGTGTGACCAGGAAAGTCTCAGTGCAGAAACCCTGCTTTGGGCCTTTTGCTTACTTATTGTTGTGTTGCACTGAATGTCAGGAAGGTCTTTGCCTCAGGCCACCCCTTTGTGAAGCCTGAAGAAAACAGTTTTCAAATGGAAATGAATGGGCCTCACCTGTGGCTCTTTATCAGCCTCTTGGACCTGTGTGTGGCTGTGACTTAGATTCTCAGCACCTGATGGATCTTAAGAATGATCCCATGTGAGCTTCCAAAACCAAAATGGCAAAAAATATCATTCATTGTGGATGAAGTCTCTTGCCTTCCTCTGTTAGGTTCCTGCAATCCATCAAATCACAATAGGGATTCTTTGGGTCAAATGAGTTCTTCAAAGCCCTGCAGAGGTGCTTGTGTTTTCGCATGACTCTAAATCACCTAAAGAATCCATACCTAAAATCAGTAGGCCTCAAATTGGAGAAACAAAGAAGTATTAACGGCAGGCTTATTAGTTCGCTCCTGTTTCAGAGAAACGGTGTCCAGGCTACCCTGACTTTAGGCAAATGAGGGGCAAACGAGCTGATTTTGGACACTGTCTTGGGCTGCGCCCCTCATGGAAACCTCCAGCCAGAGGTTAAGATGATTGACTATATGGAATAAGATGAAGGCCATGTGGGAGTGTTTTGGTTTTAATTTTGGTCATTTGTGTTGCATTGGAAAAAATGACTGGGTCCACGTGGGCTTGAACTCTGGTGTGATTCCCCTTAGAGACTGGGTTTTTGAACTGAACTCAGAGAAGCATTGCCATGAATTTTGTTGGGATTTTAAGAGGCCACGCATGAAAGTCGCTCTTGGAAACTGAGACCTAGGCCCCGGGTGGATTTCCACAGAGGCCTGGGAATCTCAGCAAGGATATCACATGATTTTATTCTTAAAGAAATGGCAGCCATAGTTGAGAGTCAAAACACACATTGACCTCACATTGTAGACCTCAATGGGCCTGGCCTAATGTGACCTTTTGTCCACTCTTTGGGAAGCCGTGCCTGTGAGAGTTCTCCAGAGATTTCATTGAAATGAGCTTCCTCACCATTTAATGTTTGCTGAATGAACTGAAACCCACAGTGCCTCCAACTTCATGCTTGAAAAATGGCTAGATAAATACCATGAAATTTTTGAAATTCCTATGACCAGGTGGCACTGGAGAAACATTGGATGTCCTGTTGCTGATCATGAGTATACCAGACAGTGCCTTGATTTACTGAGTTTCATGAAAATGGTGTAGAACAGAGATGCCAGAAATTTGGAGCCTGCTGAGTAGTGGGTCTAGAGCAGTGGTGGGGAGGTGTTTGATAAAACATCCGTGGTAGGGCCATGTGGATCTACCATTGGATTCCAAATGGCTTGTAACTGACATGGTGCAGCCAACAGACCCTTATATGTAAAGGCATCTTGTTATATGGAGAGTTTTCAGAGGAAAATTAAGAATCAGGTTGATATGGACAAGGGGGCAATGGGGCAAGCTGTGAGAGATAGGAGCCTAGTTGGTGCATTCTCTTGCAGACCCTGACCCACCACACGTGACAGAACTCCCTCCAGCACTGTGTCCCAGTTTAGCTCCTAGTATTTCGTGAAACAAATACCAAACTCACAGTGCAGCAGCAAAAACACCACAAAAAGTGGAAGAGGACCAAATGGCTTCACAGTCCACACGGGGAGACACTTAGTCCCCAGTGGCCTCAGTTTACCTACAAAGAGAGGATTCAGCACTGCTTCATCTTGTTCATTGGAAAATAAGAAACCATGTCCTCCAGGTCACATAGATGCAGACCCAGCTTTGGTGGTCTCACTACAGAGGAAGCCAAATCTCCTGAAAACTACATATATTTCAAGTGTGGAAGCTCAGAGGCAGTTTCTCAAAAAGTTTTTAGACCAGCAGAGCTCCATGTTTGTGGAGTGTTTACCCTGTCCCTTAGTTTTGGAAACTCCTCTACCACCTCCAAGGTTGTGAACTCCTGAGCATTTTCCATTCCAGATATGTATTCACTGATTTTGTAACTCTTCTCCTCTAATTGTGTCTTACTTGGGGTGAAGGTAATGTCAAGGCATTCTTCTGGATGAGAGCGGGAGGATATTTGTGCAGCATATTTTTACATACACATTGGATTCATTTTCCAAATTTCCATTCGAAGTACTGAATCCCTGACACTAACCCATACCTAGTAGACTCAGACTATTCATCCTAATATAATGGAGAAAATTAGCCCAACACATTAGAAATACAAGTACTTCAGAGGAGACATGTTGTATATTTGGACTTGACATTTGCATTATATAAGGTAGGAGTTATAAATCTAGTCAAATTTATTTGAAATATTCTCCATGTGTTTTTAAGCTTAACAAATATGTGAATTCTTATTTCCCTTTTCTGTAGCCTATTCACACATGTATATTTATATGCATATATAGAATCCTACCAGGTATCACACGTACATTTTTGTGAGGTGGCTGTCTTGGCAGATACAAATTGTGAGAAGAGTTCACTCCTCCTAAATGCTGTTGGAAATGAAAATTCAACCTATAGGAGAGCGTCCTAGTAGAACAACATTATACATTAACTCATGTTCAGTAAAATAAATATTTTTGCATTTGTGGATGATACATATTTACTGATGAATTTCGATTGGCATTTATATTGGTACTTTTTAATGTCTGTGAGTGTTGTGTGTGTGTGTGTGTGTATATATACAGATATAGATATAGATATACTCTCCAAATTTTTCAAAATATGAAATATATGTGTCTAATATACACTTTCTAAATTCATTCATGTTCATGTATGTGGATTTATAATCCACTTTTCACAAGATTATAATCAGAAATATTCATCCACCTGAAATACATATTTGTTTCCTAGTACTGAAAACTAACTTCAGTAAATGGTGCATACAAATCCTAATTATTCTACAGTAACTGACCCAGTCTAACATCAATGCAAGTAGACTCCTATGGGACATGATATGTAATTTGTCATTCATTTGTATTCGACACTGGTACATTATTGTTTCTTCAGTTTTTGCACATCACAGGATATACATTTCATCCACAAGTTCACAAATTAATAAGCATTTGTTTCAACTTTAACCACTTCTTGATTCAGAGCACATGTATTGTCAAGGTATTCTTGACTGGTCTTTTCATGAGACTTCTTTCCAAACACATTATTTTGAATTTCCATAATCATTTTGAAGCAAAACTCACACACTCTTTATGATAAACCTAAACACAAATATTTCCATTACATATATACCTGGTTGGAATGAATGATTGTATATCAATATACGATTTCCTTTAATTTTTCAGATATCAGTTCAATTCATTATTTAAAGTTCAAAAAAGTTATATTATTTATTCACAGTATGGTCTATTCATGCTTTTTCTCTATGTTCCTAGAAACAGGGTACACCTATTTGTACCCCCGATTCTCATTTTACATCTTCAATATTTTGCTCCCAGAAATGGTGAAAGAAGTACTCATGTCACCTCATTATCACAGTAATATTCTGGACAAAAAATGGAAAGGTCACACTTATGATTGTACCAAAGCCTAAATGGAAAGTGAACATGGATTTCTAAAAACATCCATGTCCAGGTTGCCTAATGCTGTCAATTGTCAATCCTATTGGTGACTACATATTTGTTTTTTTCCTAATTTATATATTCAAACTCAACCCTGTTGAAAACGTCTAATTCTATCACTCACTTTATACTTTGCCTGATTTTGTAATGTTTCTATTGATATCTGCTTTTCTACATATTTTCCCCAGTTCAACATAGTGACTGACTCTTCATATGTGCTGACATTTACATTCACTCAACAACCGAAAGTCTATTGCTAAAGAACTTTTGGTCCAAATCCTATACTCACTCTTCTTCCTAAACCTACCGACTATCTTCCTAATCCTACTGAATATCCCTTTTTGACTGGATGTTCTCTTCTAAATTCAATCATCCAATGTACAAGGTCCTATGCCATTGTATATGGAATTATCTGAGGCATCTTTGCAGAACATCATTCAAAGCTAAGTATCCCAATCAAGGGCAAAACCCTTCTGGGCTTCAAATCATACCTAGATTTCTGTTTTCCTACTTATATTTCACCTCTATATTCTTGTAAATATTGCAGGTTCCCAATACCATTATTCATCACACAGAATCACTCGTAACACAAATCAAACCTGTTTTTAACCCCAAGTATACACTGTTCCCTCAATCATTTTACAGAAGAGCAGAGACAGAGTGGTTCTTACAATACAGGAAAGTTGGGGACCTTCAACCTGATGAGAACCTCAAATGTCCATGCACAAATGGTACCTGGAGAAGTTGTAGGCAGGTATGAAGCACCTGAGAGAGCAAAAGTCATCTTCCATGGCAAACAACCTGGTCAGGATGAAGGGATGTGTCTGAATCTGCCTCTCTCTCTTCTTATTGTACAGAAGATGGACCAAACCAGGGCTGAGTGGAGAGCTGTTCCCGGGTGCCAATGGTGATATACATTCTACCTTATGAAAGTGTCACAGGAAGTTCTGGCAACCTCCATCTTATGTTACCCTTGGAAGCAACTGTTAGGACAAAGTGGTTGCCAAGGCAGTGACCTCATTCAGTTCCAAAGAATGTGAAATACCTCATTTCCTTGGTGATGGAACTCTCTGAACTTGGTATCCAAGAAGCCAGACACCCAGAGGCAGTCCCAGTCCCAGTCCCAGTGGGCTCACTTGTTTGGATTTACCAAGGACAGAGTCAGTTTTCTTGGTACCTAATGATGTGAGGATGGCCAAATGCCAGGAGAGCTCTGAAGATGGACCTTTCCTGAGAAAACAGGTAGTGGCTAACCACTTTTTCCTGACATCTTCACAGAGTTGGTCAAGGAATCAAGATCTGAGAGAAGACAGGCCATTTCGGGGGAACATAGTATGGCCCACCAGTCAGAGGACACTCCGGATAGTCACAGACGTACTTGGGGGAAGGAGGTGCCTTTGTGGGAGTGGGTGTGGGTTTGTTGTTTTGTCTCATGTTCTGAGAATAGATAGAAAAGGCGGTTTGTTTGGTTTGGAGTGGACAGTTTCTAGTAAGTCATTTGACATGGCGAGTGTTTCTCTTTCTGTGTATCCCACTGTGTCCGTTGTTGTAGACATTAGAAAAGAGAATGCATTAATGGATGTGTCCTGTCTAGTATAAATCTTCCCATAATTCATCCTGCCCAATATATGAATGGACTGCAGCTTGTCTTATCAATGTGCAACACCTGCTATCTTTCTAAGTTGTAGTTTTCTTCCTGAATTCTGGCCACTCTCCAGAATAGGCTCATGGATTTGTGTCCAAAATATGTACCACCTCCAAGCTCTGTGACATGGCCATGTACTGGATAGCTGAAGAGAATGGCGAGCATCTCAAAAAACTCAGATATCAGTGTGACCAGGAAAGTCTCAGTGCAGAAACCCTGCTTTGGGCCTTTTGCTTACTTATTGTTGTGTTGCACTGAATGTCAGGAAGGTCTTTGCCTCAGGCCACCCCTTTGTGAAGCCTGAAGAAAACAGTTTTCAAATGGAAATGAATGGGCCTCACCTGTGGCTCTTTATCAGCCTCTTGGACCTGTGTGTGGCTGTGACTTAGATTCTCAGCACCTGATGGATCTTAAGAATGATCCCATGTGAGCTTCCAAAACCAAAATGGCAAAAAATATCATTCATTGTGGATGAAGTCTCTTGCCTTCCTCTGTTAGGTTCCTGCAATCCATCAAATCACAATAGGGATTCTTTGGGTCAAATGAGTTCTTCAAAGCCCTGCAGAGGTGCTTGTGTTTTCGCATGACTCTAAATCACCTAAAGAATCCATACCTAAAATCAGTAGGCCTCAAATTGGAGAAACAAAGAAGTATTAACGGCAGGCTTATTAGTTCGCTCCTGTTTCAGAGAAACGGTGTCCAGGCTACCCTGACTTTAGGCAAATGAGGGGCAAACGAGCTGATTTTGGACACTGTCTTGGGCTGCGCCCCTCATGGAAACCTCCAGCCAGAGGTTAAGATGATTGACTATATGGAATAAGATGAAGGCCATGTGGTAGTGTTTTGGTTTTAATTTTGGTCATTTGTGTTGCATTGGAAAAAATGACTGGGTCCACGTGGGCTTGAACTCTGGTGTGATTCCCCTTAGAGACTGGGTTTTTGAACTGAACTCAGAGAAGCATTGCCATGAATTTTGTTGGGATTTTAAGAGGCCACGCATGAAAGTCGCTCTTGGAAACTGAGACCTAGGCCCCGGGTGGATTTCCACAGAGGCCTGGGAATCTCAGCAAGGATATCACATGATTTTATTCTTAAAGAAATGGCAGCCATAGTTGAGAGTCAAAACACACATTGACCTCACATTGTAGACCTCAATGGGCCTGGCCTAATGTGACCTTTTGTCCACTCTTTGGGAAGCCGTGCCTGTGAGAGTTCTCCAGAGATTTCATTGAAATGAGCTTCCTCACCATTTAATGTTTGCTGAATGAACTGAAACCCACAGTGCCTCCAACTTCATGCTTGAAAAATGGCTAGATAAATACCATGAAATTTTTGAAATTCCTATGACCAGGTGGCACTGGAGAAACATTGGATGTCCTGTTGCTGATCATGAGTATACCAGACAGTGCCTTGATTTACTGAGTTTCATGAAAATGGTGTAGAACAGAGATGCCAGAAATTTGGAGCCTGCTGAGTAGTGGGTCTAGAGCAGTGGTGGGGAGGTGTTTGATAAAACATCCGTGGTAGGGCCATGTGGATCTACCATTGGATTCCAAATGGCTTGTAACTGACATGGTGCAGCCAACAGACCCTTATATGTAAAGGCATCTTGTTATATGGAGAGTTTTCAGAGGAAAATTAAGAATCAGGTTGATATGGACAAGGGGGCAATGGGGCAAGCTGTGAGAGATAGGAGCCTAGTTGGTGCATTCTCTTGCAGACCCTGACCCACCACACGTGACAGAACTCCCTCCAGCACTGTGTCCCAGTTTAGCTCCTAGTATTTCGTGAAACAAATACCAAACTCACAGTGCAGCAGCAAAAACACCACAAAAAGTGGAAGAGGACCAAATGGCTTCACAGTCCACACGGGGAGACACTTAGTCCCCAGTGGCCTCAGTTTACCTACAAAGAGAGGATTCAGCACTGCTTCATCTTGTTCATTGGAAAATAAGAAACCATGTCCTCCAGGTCACATAGATGCAGACCCAGCTTTGGTGGTCTCACTACAGAGGAAGCCAAATCTCCTGAAAACTACATATATTTCAAGTGTGGAAGCTCAGAGGCAGTTTCTCAAAAAGTTTTTAGACCAGCAGAGCTCCATGTTTGTGGAGTGTTTACCCTGTCCCTTAGTTTTGGAAACTCCTCTACCACCTCCAAGGTTGTGAACTCCTGAGCATTTTCCATTCCAGATATGTATTCACTGATTTTGTAACTCTTCTCCTCTAATTGTGTCTTACTTGGGGTGAAGGTAATGTCAAGGCATTCTTCTGGATGAGAGCGGGAGGATATTTGTGCAGCATATTTTTACATACACATTGGATTCATTTTCCAAATTTCCATTCGAAGTACTGAATCCCTGACACTAACCCATACCTAGTAGACTCAGACTATTCATCCTAATATAATGGAGAAAATTAGCCCAACACATTAGAAATACAAGTACTTCAGAGGAGACATGTTGTATATTTGGACTTGACATTTGCATTATATAAGGTAGGAGTTATAAATCTAGTCAAATTTATTTGAAATATTCTCCATGTGTTTTTAAGCTTAACAAATATGTGAATTCTTATTTCCCTTTTCTGTAGCCTATTCACACATGTATATTTATATGCATATATAGAATCCTACCAGGTATCACACGTACATTTTTGTGAGGTGGCTGTCTTGGCAGATACAAATTGTGAGAAGAGTTCACTCCTCCTAAATGCTGTTGGAAATGAAAATTCAACCTATAGGAGAGTGTCCTAGTAGAACAACATTATACATTAACTCATGTTCAGTAAAATAAATATTTTTGCATTTGTGGATGAAACATATTTACTGATGAATTTCGATTGGCATTTATATTGGTCCTTTTTAATGTCTGTGAGTGTTGTGTGTGTGTGTGTGTGTATATACAGATATAGATATAGATATACTCTCCAAATTTTTCAAAATATGAAATATATGTGTCTAATATACACTCTCTAAATTCATTCATGTTCATGTATGTGGATTTATAATCCACTTTTCACAAGATTATAATCAGAAATATTCATCCACCTGAAATACATATTTGTTTCCTAGTACTGAAAACTAACTTCAGTGAATGGTGCATACAAATCCTAATTATTCTACAGTAACTGACCCAGTCTAACATCAATGCAAGTAGACTCCTATGGGACATGATATGTAATTTGTCATTCATTTGTATTCGACACTGGTACATTATTGTTTCTTCAGTTTTTGCACATCACAGGATATACATTTCATCCACAAGTTCACAAATTAATAAGCATTTGTTTCAACTTTAACCACTTCTTGCTTCAGAACACATGTATTGTCAGGGTATTCTTGACTGGTCTTTTCATGAGACTTCTTTCCAAACACATTATTTTGAATTTCCATAATCATTTTGAAGCAAAACTCACACACTCTTTATGATAAACCTAAACACAAATATTTCCATTACATATATACCTGGTTGGAATGAATGATTGTATATCAATATACGATTTCCTTTAATTTTTCAGATATCAGTTCAATTCATTATTTAAAGTTCAAAAAAGTTATATTATTTATTCACAGTATGGTCTATTCATGCTTTTTCTCTATGTTCCTAGAAACAGGGTACACCTCTTTGTACCCCCGATTCTCATTTTACATCTTCAATATATTGCTCCCAGAAATGGTGAAAGAAATACTCATGTCACCTCATTATCACAGTAATATTCTGGACAAAAAATGGAAAGGTCACACTTATGATTGTACCAAAGCCTAAATGGAAAGTGAACATGGATTTCTAAAAACATCCATGTCCAGGTTGCCTAATGCTGTCAATTGTCAATCCTATTGGTGACTACATATTTGTTTTTTTCCTAATTTATATATTCAAACTCAACCCTGTTGAAAATGTCTAATTCTATCACTCACTTTATACTTTGCCTGATTTCGTAATGTTTCTATTGATATCTGCTTTTCTACATATTTTCCCCAGTTCAACATAGTGACTGACTCTTCATATGTGCTGACATTTACATTCACTCAACAACCGAAAGTCTATTGCTAAAGAACTTTTGGTCCAAATCCTATACTCACTCTTCTTCCTAAACCTACCGACTATCTTCCTAATCCTACTGAATATCCCTTTTGGACTGGATGTTCTCTTCTAAATTCAATCATCCAATGTACAAGGTCCTATGCCATTGTATATGGAATTATCTGAGGCATCTTTGCAGAACATCATTCAAAGCTAAGTATCCCAATCAAGGGCAAAACCCTTCTGGGCTTCAAATCATACCTAGATTTCTGTTTTCCTACTTATATTTCACCTCTATATTCTTGTAAATATTGCAGGTTCCCAATACCATTATTCATCACACAGAATCACTCGTAATCCAAATCAAACCTGTTTTTAACCCCAAGTATACACTGTTCCCTCAATCATTTTACAGAAGAGCAGAGACAGAGTGGTTCTTACAATACAGGAAAGTTGGGGACCTTCCACCTGATGAGAACCTCAAATGTCCATGCACAAATGGTACCTGGAGAAGTTGTAGGCAGGTATGAAGCACCTGAGAGAGCAAAAGTCATCTTCCATGGCAAACAACCTGGTCAGGATGAAGGGATGTGTCTGAATCTGCCTCTCTCTCTTCTTATTGTACAGAAGATGGACCAAACCAGGGCTGAGTGGAGAGCTGTTCCCGGGTGCCAATGGTGATATACATTCTACCTTATGAAAGTGTCACAGGAAGTTCTGGCAACCTCCATCTTATGTTACCCTTGGAAGCAACTGTTAGGACAAAGTGGTTGCCAAGGCAGTGACCTCATTCAGTTCCAAAGAATGTGAAATACCTCATTTCCTTGGTGATGGAACTCTCTGAACTTGGTATCCAAGAAGCCAGACACCCAGAGGCAGTCCCAGTCCCAGTCCCAGTGGGCTCACTTGTTTGGATTTACCAAGGACAGAGTCAGTTTTCTTGGTACCTAATGATGTGAGGATGGCCAAATGCCAGGAGAGCTCTGAAGATGGACCTTTCCTGAGAAAACAGGTAGTGGCTAACCACTTTTTCCTGACATCTTCACAGAGTTGGTCAAGGAATCAAGATCTGAGAGAAGACAGGCCATTTCGGGGGAACATAGTATGGCCCACCAGTCAGAGGACACTCCGGATAGTCACAGACGTACTTGGGGGAAGGAGATGCCTTTGTGGGAGTGGGTGTGGGTTTGTTGTTTTGTCTCATGTTCTGAGAATAGATTGAAAAGGCGGTTTGTTTGGTTTGGAGTGGACAGTTTCTAGTAAGTCATTTGACATGGCGAGTGTTTCTCTTTCTGTGTATCCCACTGTGTCCGTTGTTGTAGACATTAGAAAAGAGAATGCATTAATGGATGTGTCCTGTCTAGTATAAATCTTCCCATAATTCATCCTGCCCAATATATGAATGGACTGCAGCTTGTCTTATCAATGTGCAACACCTGCTATCTTTCTAAGTTGTTGTTTTCTTCCTGAATTCTGGCCACTCTCCAGAATAGGCTCATGGATTTGTGTCCAAAATATGTACCACCTCCAAGCTCTGTGACATGGCCATGTACTGGATAGCTGAAGAGAATGGCGAGCATCTCAAAAAACTCAGATATCAGTGTGACCAGGAAAGTCTCAGTGCAGAAACCCTGCTTTGGGCCTTTTGCTTACTTATTGTTGTGTTGCACTGAATGTCAGGAAGGTCTTTGCCTCAGGCCACCCCTTTGTGAAGCCTGAAGAAAACAGTTTTCAAATGGAAATGAATGGGCCTCACCTGTGGCTCTTTATCAGCCTCTTGGACCTGTGTGTGGCTGTGACTTAGATTCTCAGCACCTGATGGATCTTAAGAATGATCCCATGTGAGCTTCCAAAACCAAAATGGCAAAAAATATCATTCATTGTGGATGAAGTCTCTTGCCTTCCTCTGTTAGGTTCCTGCAATCCATCAAAGGACAATAGGGATTCTTTGGGTCAAATGAGTTCTTCAAAGCCATGCAGAGGTGCTTGTGTTTTCGCATGACTCTAAATCACCTAAAGAATCGATACCTAAAATCAGTAGGCCTCAAATTGGAGAAACAAAGAAGTATTAACGGCAGGCTTATTTGTTCGCTCCTGTTTCAGAGAAACGGTGTCCAGGCTACCCTGACTTTAGGCAAATGAGGGGCAAACGAGCTGATTTTGGACACTGTCTTGGGCTGCGCCCCTCATGGAAACCTCCAGCCAGAGGTTAAGATGATTGACTATATGGAATAAGATGAAGGCCATGTGGGAGTGTTTTGGTTTTAATTTTGGTCATTTGTGTTGCATTGGAAAAAATGACTGGGTCCACGTTGGCTTGAACTCTGGTGTGATTCCCCTTAGAGACTGGGTTTTGGAACTGAACTCAGAGAAGCATTGCCATGAATTTTGTTGGGATTTTAAGAGGCCACGCATGAAAGTCGCTCTTGGAAACTGAGACCTAGGCCCCGGGTGGATTTCCACAGAGGCCTGGGAATCTCAGCAAGGATATCACATGATTTTATTCTTAAAGAAATGGCAGCCATAGTTGAGAGTCAAAACACACATGGACCTCACATTGTAGACCTCAATGGGCCTGGCCTAATGTGACCTTTTGTCCACTCTTTGGGAAGCCGTGCCTGTGAGAGTTCTCCAGAGATTTCATTGAAATGAGCTTCCTCACCATTTAATGTTTGCTGAATGAACTGAAACCCACAGTGCCTCCAACTTCATGGTTGAAAAATGGCTAGATAAATACCATGAAATTTTTGAAATTCCTATGACCAGGTGGCACTGGAGAAACATTGGATGTCCTGTTGCTGATCATGAGTATACCAGACAGTGCCTTGATTTACTGAGTTTCATGAAAATGGTGTAGAACAGAGATGCCAGAAATTTGGAGCCTGCTGAGTAGTGGGTCTAGAGCAGTGGTGGGGAGGTGTTTGCTCAAACATCCGTGGTAGGGCCATGTGGATCTACCATTGGATTCCAAATGGCTTGTAACTGACATGGTGCAGCCAACAGACCCTTATATGTAAAGGCATCTTGTTATATGGAGAGTTTTCAGAGGAAAATTAAGAATCAGGTTGATATGGACAAGGGGGCAATGGGGCAAGCTGTGAGAGATAGGAGCCTAGTTGGTGCATTCTCTTGCAGACCCTGACCCACCACACGTGACAGAACTCCCTCCAGCACTGTGTCCCAGTTTAGCTCCTAGTATTTCGTGAAACAAATACCAAACTCACAGTGCAGCAGCAAAAACACCACAAAAAGTGGAAGAGGACCAAATGGCTTCACAGTCCACACGGGGAGACACTTAGTCCCCAGTGGCCTCAGTTTACCTACAAAGAGAGGATTCAGCACTGCTTCATCTTGTTCATTGGAAAATAAGAAACCATGTCCTCCAGGTCACATAGATGCAGACCCAGCTTTGGTGGTCTCACTACAGAGGAAGCCAAATCTCCTGAAAACTACATATATTTCAAGTGTGGAAGCTCAGAGGCAGTTTCTCAAAAAGTTTTTAGGCCAGCAGAGCTCCATGTTTGTGGAGTGTTTACCCTGTCCCTTAGTTTTGGAAACTCCTCTACCACCTCCAAGGTTGTGAACTCCTGAGCATTTTCCATTCCAGATATGTATTCACTGATTTTGTAACTCTTCTCCTCTAATTGTGTCTTACTTGGGGTGAAGGTAATGTCAAGGCATTGTTCTGGATGAGAGCGGGAGGATATTTGTGCAGCATATTTTTACATACACATTGGATTCATTTTCCAAATTTCCATTCGAAGTACTGAATCCCTGACACTAACCCATACCTAGTAGACTCAGACTATTCATCCTAATATAATGGAGACAATTAGCCCAACACATTAGAAATACAAGTACTTCAGAGGAGACATGTTGTATAGTTGGACTTGACATTTGCATTATATAAGGTAGGAGTTATAAATCTAGTCAAATTTATTTGAAATATTCTCCATGTGTTTTTAAGCTTAACAAATATGTGAATTCTTATTTCCCTTTTCTGTAGCCTATTCACACATGCATATTTATATGCATATATAGAATCCTACCAGGTATCACACGTACATTTTTGTGAGGTGGCTGTCTTGGCAGATACAAAATGTGAGAAGAGTTCACTCCTCCTAAATGCTGTTGGAAATGAAAATTCAACCTATAGGAGAGCGTCCTAGTAGAACAACATTATACATTAACTCATGTTCAGTAAAATAAATATTTTTGCAATTGTGGATGATACATATTTACTGATGAATTTCGATTGGCATTTATATTGGTACTTTTTAATGTCTGTGAGTGTTGTGTGTGTGTGTGTGTGTATATACAGATATAGATATAGATATACTCTCCAAATTTTTCAAAATATGAAATATATGTGTCTAATATACACTCTCTAAATTCATTCATGTTCATGTATGTGGATTTATAATCCACTTTTCACAAGATTATAATCAGAAATATTCATCCACCTCAAATACATATTTGTTTCCTAGTACTGAAAACTAACTTCAGTGAATGGTGCATACAAATCCTAATTATTCTACAGTAACTGACCCAGTCTAACATCAATGCAAGTAGACTCCTATGGGACATGATATGTAATTTGTCATTCATTTGTATTCGACACTGGTACATTATTGTTTCTTCAGTTTTTGCACATCACAGGATATACATTTCATCCACAAGTTCACAAATTAATAAGCATTTGTTTCAACTTTAACCACTTCTTGCTTCAGAACACATGTAGTGTCAGGGTATTCTTGACTGGTCTTTTCATGAGACTTCTTTCCAAACACATTATTTTGAATTTCCATAATCATTTTGAAGCAAAACTCACACACTCTTTATGATAAACCTAAACACAAATATTTCCATTACATATATACCTGGTTGGAATGAATGATTGTATATCAATATACGATTTCCTTTAATTTTTCAGATATCAGTTCAATTCATTATTTAAAGTTCAAAAAAGTTATATTATTTATTCACAGTATGGTCTATTCATGCTTTTTCTCTATGTTCCTAGAAACAGGGTACACCTCTTTGTACCCCCGATTCTCATTTTACATCTTCAATATATTGCTCCCAGAAATGGTGAAAGAAATACTCATGTCACCTCATTATCACAGTAATATTCTGGACAAAAAATGGAAAGGTCACACTTATGATTGTACCAAAGCCTAAATGGAAAGTGAACATGGATTTCTAAAAACATCCATGTCCAGGTTTTCTAATGCTGTCAATTGTCAATCCTATTGGAGACTACATATTTGTTTTTTTCCTAATTTATATATTCAAACTCAACCCTGTTGAAAATGTCTAATTCTATCACTCACTTTATACTTTGCCTGATTTCGTAATGTTTCTATTGATATCTGCTTTTCTACATATTTTCCCCAGTTGAACATAGTGACTGACTCTTCATATGTGCTGACATTTACATTCACTCAACAACCGAAAGTCTATTGCTAAAGAACTTTTGGTCCAAATCCTATACTCACTCTTCTTCCTAAACCTACCGACTATCTTCCTAATCCTACTGAATATCCCTTTTTGACTGGATGTTCTCTTCTAAATTCAATCATCCAATGTACAAGGTCCTATGCCATTGTATATGGAATTATCTGAGGCATCTTTGCAGAACATCATTCAAAGCTAAGTATCCCAATCAAGGGCAAAACCCTTCTGGGCTTCAAATCATACCTAGATTTCTGTTTTCCTACTTATATTTCACCTCTATATTCTTGTAAATATTGCAGGTTCCCAATACCATTATTCATCACACAGAATCACTCGTAATCCAAATCAAACCTGTTTTTAACCCCAAGTATACACTGTTCCCTCAATCATTTTACAGAAGAGCAGAGACAGAGTGGTTCTTACAATACAGGAAAGTTGGGGACCTTCCACCTGATGAGAACCTCAAATGTCCATGCACAAATGGTACCTGGAGAAGTTGTAGGCAGGTATGAAGCACCTGAGAGAGCAAAAGTCATCTTCCATGGCAAACAACCTGGTCAGGATGAAGGGATGTGTCTGAATCTGCCTCTCTCTCTTCTTATTGTACAGAAGATGGACCAAACCAGGGCTGAGTGGAGAGCTGTTCCCGGGTGCCAATGGTGATATACATTCTACCTTATGAAAGTGTCACAGGAAGTTCTGGCAACCTCCATCTTATGTTACCCTTGGAAGCAACTGTTAGGACAAAGTGGTTGCCAAGGCAGTGACCTCATTCAGTTCCAAAGAATGTGAAATACCTCATTTCCTTGGTGATGGAACTCTCTGAACTTGGTATCCAAGAAGCCAGACACCCAGAGGCAGTCCCAGTCCCAGTCCCAGTGGGCTCACTTGTTTGGATTTACCAAGGACAGAGTCAGTTTTCTTGGTACCTAATGATGTGAGGATGGCCAAATGCCAGGAGAGCTCTGAAGATGGACCTTTCCTGAGAAAACAGGTAGTGGCTAACCACTTTTTCCTGACATCTTCACAGAGTTGGTCAAGGAATCAAGATCTGAGAGAAGACAGGCCATTTCGGGGGAACATAGTATGGCCCACCAGTCAGAGGACACTCCGGATAGTCACAGACGTACTTGGGGGAAGGAGGTGCCTTTGTGGGAGTGGGTGTGGGTTTGTTGTTTTGTCTCATGTTCTGAGAATAGATAGAAAAGGCGGTTTGTTTGGTTTGGAGTGGACAGTTTCTAGTAAGTCATTTGACATGGCGAGTGTTTCTCTTTCTGTGTATCCCACTGTGTCCGTTGTTGTAGACATTAGAAAAGAGAATGCATTAATGGATGTGTCCTGTCTAGTATAAATCTTCCCATAATTCATCCTGCCCAATATATGAATGGACTGCAGCTTGTCTTATCAATGTGCAACACCTGCTATCTTTCTAAGTTGTTGTTTTCTTCCTGAATTCTGGCCACTCTCCAGAATAGGCTCATGGATTTGTGTCCAAAATATGTACCACCTCCAAGCTCTGTGACATGGCCATGTACTGGATAGCTGAAGAGAATGGCGAGCATCTCAAAAAACTCAGATATCAGTGTGACCAGGAAAGTCTCAGTGCAGAAACCCTGCTTTGGGCCTTTTGCTTACTTATTGTTGTATTGCACTGAATGTCAGGAAGGTCTTTGCCTCAGGCCACCCCTTTGTGAAGCCTGAAGAAAACAGTTTTCAAATGGAAATGAATGGGCCTCACCTGTGGCTCTTTATCAGCCTCTTGGACCTGTGTGTGGCTGTGACTTAGATTCTCAGCACCTGATGGATCTTAAGAATGATCCCATGTGAGCTTCCAAAACCAAAATGGCAAAAAATATCATTCATTGTGGATGAAGTCTCTTGCCTTCCTCTGTTAGGTTCCTGCAATCCATCAAAGGACAATAGGGATTCTTTGGGTCAAATGAGTTCTTCAAAGCCCTGCAGAGGTGCTTGTGTTTTCGCATGACTCTAAATCACCTAAAGAATCCATACCTAAAATCAGTAGGCCTCAAATTGGAGAAACAAAGAAGTATTAACGGCAGGCTTATTTGTTCGCTCCTGTTTCAGAGAAACGGTGTCCAGGCTACCCTGACTTTAGGCAAATGAGGGGCAAACGAGCTGATTTTGGACACTGTCTTGGACTGTGCCCCTCATGGAAACCTCCAGCCAGAGGTTAAGATGATTGACTATATGGAATAAGATGAAGGCCATGTGGGAGTGTTTTGGTTTTAATTTTGGTCATTTGTGTTGCATTGGAAAAAATGACTGGGTCCACGTGGGCTTGAACTCTGGTGTGATTCCCCTTAGAGACTGGGTTTTGGAACTGAACTCAGAGAAGCATTGCCATGAATTTTGTTGGGATTTTAAGAGGCCACGCATGAAAGTCGCTCTTGGAAACTGAGACCTAGGCCCCGGGTGGATTTCCACAGAGGCCTGGGAATCTCAGCAAGGATATCACATGATTTTATTCTTAAAGAAATGGCAGCCATAGTTGAGAGTCAAAACACACATGGAAATCACATTGTAGACCTCAATGGGCCTGGCCTAATGTGACCTTTTGTCCACTCTTTGGGAAGCCGTGCCTGTGAGAGTTCTCCAGAGATTTCATTGAAATGAGCTTCCTCACCATTTAATGTTTGCTGAATGAACTGAAACCCACAGTGCCTCCAACTTCATGCTTGAAAAATGACTAGATAAATACCATGAAATTTTTGAAATTCCTATGACCAGGTGGCACTGGAGAAACATTGGATGTCCTGTTGCTGATCATGAGTATACCAGACAGTGCCTTGATTTACTGAGTTTCATGAAAATGGTGTAGAACAGAGAGGCCAGAAATTTGGAGCCTGCTGAGTAGTGGGTCTAGAGCAGTGGTGGGGAGGTGTTTGCTAAAACATCCATGGTAGGGCCATGTGGATCTACCATTGGATTCCAAATGGCTTGTAACTGACATGGTGCAGCCAACAGACCCTTATATGTAAAGGCATCTTGTTATATGGAGAGTTTTCAGAGGAAAATTAAGAATCAGGATGATATGGACAAGGGGGCAATGGGGCAAGCTGTGAGAGATAGGAGCCTAGTTGGTGCATTCTCTTGCAGACCCTGACCCACCACACGTGACAGAACTCCCTCCAGCACTGTGTCCCAGTTTAGCTCCTAGTATTTCGTGAAACAAATACCAAACTCACAGTGCAGCAGCAAAAACACCACAAAAAGTGGAAGAGGACCAAATGGCTTCACAGTCCACACGGGGAGACACTTAGTCCCCAGTGGCCTCAGTTTACCTACAAAGAGAGGATTCAGCACTGCTTCATCTTGTTCATTGGAAAATAAGAAACCATGCCCTCCAGGTCACATAGATGCAGACCCAGCTTTGATGGTCTCACTACAGAGGAAGCCAAATCTCCTGAAAACTACATATATTTCAAGTGTGGAAGCTCAGAGGCAGTTTCTCAAAAAGTTTTTAGGCCAGCAGAGCTCCATGTTTGTGGAGTGTTTACCCTGTCCCTTAGTTTTGGAAACTCCTCTACCACCTCCAAGGTTGTGAACTCCTGAGCATTTTCCATTCCAGATATGTATTCACTGATTTTGTAACTCTTCTCCTCTAATTGTGTCTTACTTGGGGTGAAGGTAATGTCAAGGCATTGTTCTGGATGAGAGCGGGAGGATATTTGTGCAGCATATTTTTACATACACATTGGATTCATTTTCCAAATTTCCATTCGAAGCACTGAATCCCTGACACTAACCCATACCTAGTAGACTCAGACTATTCATCCTAATATAATGGAGACAATTAGCCCAACACATTAGAAATACAAGTACTTCAGAGGAGACATGTTGTATAGTTGGACTTGACATTTGCATTATATAAGGTAGGAGTTATAAATCTAGTCAAATTTGTTTGAAATATTCTCCATGTGTTTTTAAGCTTAACAAATATGTGAATTCTTATTTCCCTTTTCTGTAGCCTATTCACACATGTATATTTATATGCATATATAGAATCCTACCAGGTATCACACGTACATTTTTGTGAGGTGGCTGTCTTGGCAGATACAAATTTGAGAAGAGTTCACTCCTCCTAAATGCTGTTGGAAATGAAAATTCAACCTATAGGAGAGCGTCCTAGTAGAACAACATTATACATTAACTCATGTTCAGTAAAATAAATATTTTTGCAATTGTGGATGATACATATTTACTGATGAATTTCGATTGGCATTTATATTGGTACTTTTTAATGTCTGTGAGTGTTGTGTGTGTGTGTGTGTATATACAGATATAGATATAGATATACTCTCCAAATTTTTCAAAATATGAAATATATGTGTCTAATATACACTCTCTAAATTCATTCATGTTCATGTATGTGGATTTATAATCCACTTTTCACAAGATTATAATCAGAAATATTCATCCACCTGAAATACATTTTGTTTCCTAGTACTGAAAACTAACTTCAGTGAATGGTGCATACAAATCCTAATTATTCTACAGTAACTGACCCAGTCTAACATCAATGCAAGTAGACTCCTATGGGACATGATATGTAATTTGTCATTCATTTGTATTCGACACTGGTACATTATTGTTTCTTCAGTTTTTGCACATCACAGGATATACATTTCATCCACAAGTTCACAAATTAATAAGCATTTGTTTCAACTTTAACCACTTCCTGCTTCAGAACACATGTACTGTCAGGGTATTCTTGACTGGTCTTTTCATGAGACTTCTTTCCAAACACATTATTTTGAATTTCCATAATCATTTTGAAGCAAAACTCACACACTCTTTATGATAAACCTAAACACAAATATTTCCATTACATATATACCTGGTTGGAATGAATGATTGTATATCAATATACGATTTCCTTTAATTTTTCAGATATCAGTTCAATTCATTATTTAAAGTTCAAAAAAGTTATATTATTTATTCACAGTATGGTCTATTCATGCTTTTTCTCTATGTTCCTAGAAACAGGGTACACCTCTTTGTACCCCCGATTCTCATTTTACATCTTCAATATATTGCTCCCAGAAATGGTGAAAGAAATACTCATGTCACCTCATTATCACAGTAATATTCTGGACAAAAAATGGAAAGGTCACACTTATGATTGTACCAAAGCCTAAATGGAAAGTGAACATGGATTTCTAAAAACATCCATGTCCAGGTTTTCTAATGCTGTCAATTGTCAATCCTATTGGAGACTACATATTTGTTTTTTTCCTAATTTATATATTCAAACTCAACCCTGTTGAAAATGTCTAATTCTATCACTCACTTTATACTTTGCCTGATTTCGTAATGTTTCTATTGATATCTGCTTTTCTACATATTTTCCCCAGTTGAACATAGTGACTGACTCTTCATATGTGCTGACATTTACATTCACTCAACAACCGAAAGTCTATTGCTAAAGAACTTTTGGTCCAAATCCTATACTCACTCTTCTTCCTAAACCTACCGACTATCTTCCTAATCCTACTGAATATCCCTTTTTGACTGGATGTTCTCTTCTAAATTCAATCATCCAATGTACAAGGTCCTATGTATTGTATATGGAATTATCTGAGGCATCTTTGCAGAACATCATTCAAAGCTAAGTATCCCAATCAAGGGCAAAACCCTTCTGGGCTTCAAATCATACCTAGATTTCTGTTTTCCTACTTATATTTCACCTCTATATTCTTGTAAATATTGCAGGTTCCCAATACCATTATTCATCACACAGAATCACTCGTAATCCAAATCAAACCTGTTTTTAACCCCAAGTATACACTGTTCCCTCAATCATTTTACAGAAGAGCAGAGACAGAGTGGTTCTTACAATACAGGAATGTTGGGGACCTTCAACCTGATGAGAACCTCAAATGTCCATGCACAAATGGTACCTGGAGAAGTTGTAGGCAGGTATGAAGCACCTGAGAGAGCAAAAGTCATCTTCCATGGCAAACAACCTGGTCAGGATGAAGGGATGTGTCTGAATCTGCCTCTCTCTCTTCTTATTGTACAGAAGATGGACCAAACCAGGGCTGAGTGGAGAGCTGTTCCCGGGTGCCAATGGTGATATACATTCTACCTTATGAAAGTGTCACAGGAAGTTCTGGCAACCTCCATCTTATGTTACCCTTGGAAGCAACTGTTAGGACAAAGTGGTTGCCAAGGCAGTGACCTCATTCAGTTCCAAAGAATGTGAAATACCTCATTTCCTTGGTGATGGAACTCTCTGAACTTGGTATCCAAGAAGCCAGACACCCAGAGGCAGTCCCAGTCCCAGTCCCAGTGGGCTCACTTGTTTGGATTTACCAAGGACAGAGTCAGTTTTCTTGGTACCTAATGATGTGAGGATGGCCAAATGCCAGGAGAGCTCTGAACATGGACCTTTCCTGAGAAAACAGGTAGTGGCTAACCACTTTTTCCTGACATCTTCACAGAGTTGGTCAAGGAATCAAGATCTGAGAGAAGACAGGCCATTTCGGGGGAACATAGTATGGCCCACCAGTCAGAGGACACTCCGGATAGTCACAGACGTACTTGGGGGAAGGAGGTGCCTTTGTGGGAGTGGGTGTGGGTTTGTTGTTTTGTCTCATGTTCTGAGAATAGATAGAAAAGGCGGTTTGTTTGGTTGGGAGTGGACAGTTTCTAGTAAGTCATTTGACATGGCGAGTGTTTCTCTTTCTGTGTATCCCACTGTGTCCGTTGTTGTAGACATTAGAAAAGAGAATGCATTAATGGATGTGTCCTGTCTAGTATAAATCTTCCCATAATTCATCCTGCCCAATATATGAATGGACTGCAGCTTGTCTTATCAATGTGCAACACCTGCTATCTTTCTAAGTTGTTGTTTTCTTCCTGAATTCTGGCCACTCTCCAGAATAGGCTCATGGATTTGTGTCCAAAATATGTACCACCTCCAAGCTCTGTGACATGGCCATGTACTGGATAGCTGAAGAGAATGGCGAGCATCTCAAAAAACTCAGATATCAGTGTGACCAGGAAAGTCTCAGTGCAGAAACCCTGCTTTGGGCCTTTTGCTTACTTATTGTTGTATTGCACTGAATGTCAGGAAGGTCTTTGCCTCAGGCCACCCCTTTGTGAAGCCTGAAGAAAACAGTTTTCAAATGGAAATGAATGGGCCTCACCTGTGGCTCTTTATCAGCCTCTTGGACCTGTGTGTGGCTGTGACTTAGATTCTCAGCACCTGATGGATCTTAAGAATGATCCCATGTGAGCTTCCAAAACCAAAATGGCAAAAAATATCATTCATTGTGGATGAAGTCTCTTGCCTTCCTCTGTTAGGTTCCTGCAATCCATCAAAGGACAATAGGGATTCTTTGGGTCAAATGAGTTCTTCAAAGCCCTGCAGAGGTGCTTGTGTTTTCGCATGACTCTAAATCACCTAAAGAATCCATACCTAAAATCAGTAGGCCTCAAATTGGAGAAACAAAGAAGTATTAACGGCAGGCTTATTTGTTCGCTCCTGTTTCAGAGAAACGGTGTCCAGGCTACCCTGACTTTAGGCAAATGAGGGGCAAACGAGCTGATTTTGGACACTGTCTTGGGCTGTGCCCCTCATGGAAACCTCCAGCCAGAGGTTAAGATGATTGACTATATGGAATAAGATGAAGGCCATGTGGGAGTGTTTTGGTTTTAATTTTGGTCATTTGTGTTGCATTGGAAAAAATGACTGGGTCCACGTGGGCTTGAACTCTGGTGTGATTCCCCTTAGAGACTGGGTTTTGGAACTGAACTCAGAGAAGCATTGCCATGAATTTTGTTGGGATTTTAAGAGGCCACGCATGAAAGTCGCTCTTGGAAACTGAGACCTAGGCCCCGGGTGGATTTCCACAGAGGCCTGGGAATCTCAGCAAGGATATCACATGATTTTATTCTTAAAGAAATGGCAGCCATAGTTGAGAGTCAAAACACACATGGACCTCACATTGTAGACCTCAATGGGCCTGGCCTAATGTGACCTTTTGTCCACTCTTTGGGAAGCCGTGCCTGTGAGAGTTCTCCAGAGATTTCATTGAAATGAGCTTCCTCACCATTTAATGTTTGCTGAATGAACTGAAACCCACAGTGCCTCCAACTTCATGCTTGAAAAATGACTAGATAAATACCATGAAATTTTTGAAATTCCTATGACCAGGTGGCACTGGAGAAACATTGGATGTCCTGTTGCTGATCATGAGTATACCAGACAGTGCCTTGATTTACTGAGTTTCATGAAAATGGTGTAGAACAGAGATGCCAGAAATTTGGAGCCTGCTGAGTAGTGGGTCTAGAGCAGTGGTGGGGAGGTGTTTGCTAAAACATCCATGGTAGGGCCATGTGGATCTACCATTGGATTCCAAATGGCTTGTAACTGACATGGTGCAGCCAACAGACCCTTATATGTAAAGGCATCTTGTTATATGGAGAGTTTTCAGAGGAAAATTAAGAATCAGGTTGATATGGACAAGGGGGCAATGGGGCAAGCTGTGAGAGATAGGAGCCTAGTTGGTGCATTCTCTTGCAGACCCTGACCCACCACACGTGACAGAACTCCCTCCAGCACTGTGTCCCAGTTTAGCTCCTAGTATTTCGTGAAACAAATACCAAACTCACAGTGCAGCAGCAAAAACACCACAAAAAGTGGAAGAGGACCAAATGGCTTCACAGTCCACACGGGGAGACACTTAGTCCCCAGTGGCCTCAGTTTACCTACAAAGAGAGGATTCAGCACTGCTTCATCTTGTTCATTGGAAAATAAGAAACCATGTCCTCCAGGTCACATAGATGCAGACCCAGCTTTGATGGTCTCACTACAGAGGAAGCCAAATCTCCTGAAAACTACATATATTTCAAGTGTGGAAGCTCAGAGGCAGTTTCTCAAAAAGTTTTTAGGCCAGCAGAGCTCCATGTTTGTGGAGTGTTTACCCTGTCCCTTAGTTTTGGAAACTCCTCTACCACCTCCAAGGTTGTGAACTCCTGAGCATTTTCCATTCCAGATATGTATTCACTGATTTTGTAACTCTTCTCCTCTAATTGTGTCTTACTTGGGGTGAAGGTAATGTCAAGGCATTGTTCTGGATGAGAGCGGGAGGATATTTGTGCAGCATATTTTTACATACACATTGGATTCATTTTCCAAATTTCCATTCGAAGCACTGAATCCCTGACACTAACCCATACCTAGTAGACTCAGACTATTCATCCTAATATAATGGAGACAATTAGCCCAACACATTAGAAATACAAGTACTTCAGAGGAGACATGTTGTATAGTTGGACTTGACATTTGCATTATATAAGGTAGGAGTTATAAATCTAGTCAAATTTATTTGAAATATTCTCCATGTGTTTTTAAGCTTAACAAATATGTGAATTCTTATTTCCCTTTTCTGTAGCCTATTCACACATGTATATTTATATGCATATATAGAATCCTACCAGGTATCACACGTACATTTTTGTGAGGTGGCTGTCTTGGCAGATACAAATTGTGAGAAGAGTTCACTCCTCCTAAATGCTGTTGGAAATGAAAATTCAACCTATAGGAGAGCGTCCTAGTAGAACAACATTATACATTAACTCATGTTCAGTAAAATAAATATTTTTGCAATTGTGGATGATACATATTTACTGATGAATTTCGATTGGCATTTATATTGGTACTTTTTAATGTCTGTGAGTGTTGTGTGTGTGTGTGTGTATATACAGATATAGATATAGATATACTCTCCAAATTTTTCAAAATATGAAATATATGTGTCTAATATACACTCTCTAAATTCATTCATGTTCATGTATGTGGATTTATAATCCACTTTTCACAAGATTATAATCAGAAATATTCATCCACCTGAAATACATTTTGTTTCCTAGTACTGAAAACGAACTTCAGTGAATGGTGCATACAAATCCTAATTATTCTACAGTAACTGACCCAGTCTAACATCAATGCAAGTAGACTCCTATGGGACATGATATGTAATTTGTCATTCATTTGTATTCGACACTGGTACATTATTGTTTCTTCAGTTTTTGCACATCACAGGATATACATTTCATCCACAAGTTCACAAATTAATAAGCATTTGTTTCAACTTTAACCACTTCTTGCTTCAGAACACATGTACTGTCAGGGTATTCTTGACTGGTCTTTTCATGAGACTTCTTTCCAAACACATTATTTTGAATTTCCATAATCATTTTGAAGCAAAACTCACACACTCTTTATGATAAACCTAAACACAAATATTTCCATTACATATATACCTGGTTGGAATGAATGATTGTATATCAATATACGATTTCCTTTAATTTTTCAGATATCAGTTCAATTCATTATTTAAAGTTCAAAAAAGTTATATTATTTATTCACAGTATGGTCTATTCATGCTTTTTCTCTATGTTCCTAGAAACAGGGTACACCTCTTTGTACCCCCGATTCTCATTTTACATCTTCAATATATTGCTCCCAGAAATGGTGAAAGAAATACTCATGTCACCTCATTATCACAGTAATATTCTGGACAAAAAATGGAAAGGTCACACTTATGATTGTACCAAAGCCTAAATGGAAAGTGAACATGGATTTCTAAAAACATCCATGTCCAGGTTGCCTAATGCTGTCAATTGTCAATCCTATTGGTGACTACATATTTGTTTTTTTCCTAATTTATATATTCAAACTCAACCCTGTTGAAAATGTCTAATTCTATCACTCACTTTATACTTTGCCTGATTTCGTAATGTTTCTATTGATATCTGCTTTTCTACATATTTTCCCCAGTTCAACATAGTGACTGACTCTTCATATGTGCTGACATTTACATTCACTCAACAACCGAAAGTCTATTGCTAAAGAACTTTTGGTCCAAATCCTATAATCACTCTTCTTCCTAAACCTACCGACTATCTTCCTAATCCTACTGAATATCCCTTTTTGACTGGATGTTCTCTTCTAAATTCAATCATCCAATGTACAAGGTCCTATGCCATTGTATATGGAATTATCTGAGGCATCTTTGCAGAACATCATTCAAAGCTAAGTATCCCAATCAAGGGCAAAACCCTTCTGGGCTTCAAATCATACCTAGATTTCTGTTTTCCTACTTATATTTCACCTCTATATTCTTGTAAATATTGCAGGTTCCCAATACCATTATTCATCACACAGAATCACTCGTAATCCAAATCAAACCTGTTTTTAACCCCAAGTATACACTGTTCCCTCAATCATTTTACAGAAGAGCAGAGACAGAGTGGTTCTTACAATACAGGAATGTTGGGGACCTTCAACCTGATGAGAACCTCAAATGTCCATGCACAAATGGTACCTGGAGAAGTTGTAGGCAGGTATGAAGCACCTGAGAGAGCAAAAGTCATCTTCCATGGCAAACAACCTGGTCAGGATGAAGGGATGTGTCTGAATCTGCCTCTCTCTCTTCTTATTGTACAGAAGATGGACCAAACCAGGGCTGAGTGGAGAGCTGTTCCCGGGTGCCAATGGTGATATACATTCTACCTTATGAAAGTGTCACAGGAAGTTCTGGCAACCTCCATCTTATGTTACCCTTGGAAGCAACTGTTAGGACAAAGTGGTTGCCAAGGCAGTGACCTCATTCAGTTCCAAAGAATGTGAAATACCTCATTTCCTTGGTGATGGAACTCTCTGAACTTGGTATCCAAGAAGCCAGACACCCAGAGGCAGTCCCAGTCCCAGTCCCAGTGGGCTCACTTGTTTGGATTTACCAAGGACAGAGTCAGTTTTCTTGGTACCTAATGATGTGAGGATGGCCAAATGCCAGGAGAGCTCTGAAGATGGACCTTTCCTGAGAAAACAGGTAGTGGCTAACCACTTTTTCCTGACATCTTCACAGAGTTGGTCAAGGAATCAAGATCTGAGAGAAGACAGGCCATTTCGGGGGAACATAGTATGGCCCACCAGTCAGAGGACACTCCGGATAGTCACAGACGTACTTGGGGGAAGGAGGTGCCTTTGTGGGAGTGGGTGTGGGTTTGTTGTTTTGTCTCATGTTCTGAGAATAGATAGAAAAGGCGGTTTGTTTGGTTTGGAGTGGACAGTTTCTAGTAAGTCATTTGACATGGCGAGTGTTTCTCTTTCTGTGTATCCCACTGTGTCCGTTGTTGTAGACATTAGAAAAGAGAATGCATTAATGGATGTGTCCTGTCTAGTATAAATCTTCCCATAATTCATCCTGCCCAATATATGAATGGACTGCAGCTTGTCTTATCAATGTGCAACACCTGCTATCTTTCTAAGTTGTTGTTTTCTTCCTGAATTCTGGCCACTCTCCAGAATAGGCTCATGGATTTGTGTCCAAAATATGTACCACCTCCAAGCTCTGTGACATGGCCATGTACTGGATAGCTGAAGAGAATGGCGAGCATCTCAAAAAACTCAGATATCAGTGTGACCAGGAAAGTCTCAGTGCAGAAACCCTGCTTTGGGCCTTTTGCTTACTTATTGTTGTATTGCACTGAATGTCAGGAAGGTCTTTGCCTCAGGCCACCCCTTTGTGAAGCCTGAAGAAAACAGTTTTCAAATGGAAATGAATGGGCCTCACCTGTGGCTCTTTATCAGCCTCTTGGACCTGTGTGTGGCTGTGACTTAGATTCTCAGCACCTGATGGATCTTAAGAATGATCCCATGTGAGCTTCCAAAACCAAAATGGCAAAAAATATCATTCATTGTGGATGAAGTCTCTTGCCTTCCTCTGTTAGGTTCCTGCAATCCATCAAAGGACAATAGGGATTCTTTGGGTCAAATGAGTTCTTCAAAGCCCTGCAGAGGTGCTTGTGTTTTCGCATGACTCTAAATCACCTAAAGAATCCATACCTAAAATCAGTAGGCCTCAAATTGGAGAAACAAAGAAGTATTAACGGCAGGCTTATTTGTTCGCTCCTGTTTCAGAGAAACGGTGTCCAGGCTACCCTGACTTTAGGCAAATGAGGGGCAAACGAGCTGATTTTGGACACTGTCTTGGGCTGTGCCCCTCATGGAAACCTCCAGCCAGAGGTTAAGATGATTGACTATATGGAATAAGATGAAGGCCATGTGGGAGTGTTTTGGTTTTAATTTTGGTCATTTGTGTTGCATTGGAAAAAATGACTGGGTCCACGTGGGCTTGAACTCTGGTGTGATTCCCCTTAGAGACTGGGTTTTGGAACTGAACTCAGAGAAGCATTGCCATGAATTTTGTTGGGATTTTAAGAGGCCACGCATGAAAGTAGCTCTTGGAAACTGAGACCTAGGCCCCGGGTGGATTTCCACAGAGGCCTGGGAATCTCAGCAAGGATATCACATGATTTTATTCTTAAAGAAATGGCAGCCATAGTTGAGAGTCAAAACACACATGGACCTCACATTGTAGACCTCAATGGGCCTGGCCTAATGTGACCTTTTGTCCACTCTTTGGGAAGCCGTGCCTGTGAGAGTTCTCCAGAGATTTCATTGAAATGAGCTTCCTCACCATTTAATGTTTGCTGAGTGATTTGAAACCCACAGTGCCTCCAACTTCATGCTTGAAAAATGGCTAGATAAATACCATGAAATTTTTGAAATTCCTATGACCAGGTGGCACTGGAGAAACATTGGATGTCCTGTTGCTGATCATGAGTATACCAGACAGTGCCTTGATTTACTGAGTTTCATGAAAATGGTGTAGAACAGAGATGCCAGAAATTTGGAGCCTGCTGAGTAGTGGGTCTAGAGCAGTGGTGGGGAGGTGTTTGCTAAAACATCCGTGGTAGGGCCATGTGGATCTACCATTGGATTCCAAATGGCTTGTAACTGACATGGTGCAGCCAACAGACCCTTATATGTAAAGGCATCTTGTTATATGGAGAGTTTTCAGAGGAAAATTAAGAATCAGGTTGATATGGACAAGGGGGCAATGGGGCAAGCTGTGAGAGATAGGAGCCTAGTTGGTGCATTCTCTTGCAGACCCTGACCCACCACACGTGACAGAACTCCCTCCAGCACTGTGTCCCAGTTTAGCTCCTAGTATTTCGTGAAACAAATACCAAACTCACAGTGCAGCAGCAAAAACACCACAAAAAGTGGAAGAGGACCAAATGGCTTCACAGTCCACACGGGGAGACACTTAGTCCCCAGTGGCCTCAGTTTACCTACAAAGAGAGGATTCAGCACTGCTTCATCTTGTTCATTGGAAAATAAGAAACCATGTCCTCCAGGTCACATAGATGCAGACCCAGCTTTGATGGTCTCACTACAGAGGAAGCCAAATCTCCTGAAAACTACATATATTTCAAGTGTGGAAGCTCAGAGGCAGTTTCCCAAAAAGTTTTTAGGCCAGCAGAGCTCCATGTTTGTGGAGTGTTTACCCTGTCCCTTAGTTTTGGAAACTCCTCTACCACCTCCAAGGTTGTGAACTCCTGAGCATTTTCCATTCCAGATATGTATTCACTGATTTTGTAACTCTTCTCCTCTAATTGTGTCTTACTTGGGGTGAAGGTAATGTCAAGGCATTGTTCTGGATGAGAGCGGGAGGATATTTGTGCAGCATATTTTTACATACACATTGGATTCATTTTTCAAATTTCCATTCGAGTACTGAATCCCTGACACTAACCCATACCTAGTAGACTCAGACTATTCATCCTAATATAATGGAGACAATTAGCCCAACACATTAGAAATACAAGTACTTCAGAGGTGACATGTTGTATAGTTGGACTTGACATTTGCATTATATAAGGTAGGAGTTATAAATCTAGTCAAATTTATTTGAAATATTCTCCATGTGTTTTTAAGCTTAACAAATATGTGAATTCTTATTTCCCTTTTCTGTAGCCTATTCACACATGTATATTTATATGCATATATAGAATCCTACCAGGTATCACACGTACATTTTTGTGAGGTGGCTGTCTTTTCAGATACAAATTGTGAGAAGATTTCACTCCTCCTAAATGCTGTTGGAAATGAAAATTCAACCTATAGGAGAGCGTCCTAGTAGAACAACATTATACATTAACTCATGTTCAGTAAAATAAATATTTTTGCAATTGTGGATGATACATATTTACTGATGAATTTCGATTGGCATTTATATTGGTACTTTTTAATGTCTGTGAGTGTTGTGTGTGTGTGTGTGTATATACAGATATAGATATAGATATACTCTCCAAATTTTTCAAAATATGAAATATATGTGTCTAATATACACTCTCTAAATTCATTCATGTTCATGTATGTGGATTTATAATCCACTTTTCACAAGATTATAATCAGAAATATTCATCCACCTGAAATACATTTTGTTTCCTAGTACTGAAAACTAACTTCAGTGAATGGTGCATACAAATCCTAATTATTCTACAGTAACTGACCCAGTCTAACATCAATGCAAGTAGACTCCTATGGGACATGATATGTAATTTGTCATTCATTTGTATTCGACACTGGTACATTATTGTTTCTTCAGTTTTTGCACATCACAGGATATACATTTCATCCACAAGTTCACAAATTAATAAGCATTTGTTTCAACTTTAACCACTTCTTGCTTCAGAACACATGTATTGTCAGGGTATTCTTGACTGGTCTTTTCATGAGACTTCTTTCCAAACACATTATTTTGAATTTCCATAATCATTTTGAAGCAAAACTCACACACTCTTTATGATAAACCTAAACACAAATATTTCCATTACATATATACCTGGTTGGAATGAATGATTGTATATCAATATACGATTTCCTTTAATTTTTCAGATATCAGTTCAATTCATTATTTAAAGTTCAAAAAAGTTATATTATTTATTCACAGTATGGTCTATTCATGCTTTTTCTCTATGTTCCTAGAAACAGGGTACACCTCTTTGTACCCCCGATTCTCATTTTACATCTTCAATATATTGCTCCCAGAAATGGTGAAAGAAATACTCATGTCACCTCATTATCACAGTAATATTCTGGACAAAAAATGGAAAGGTCACACTTATGATTGTACCAAAGCCTAAATGGAAAGTGAACATGGATTTCTAAAAACATCCATGTCCAGGTTGCCTAATGCTGTCAATTGTCAATCCTATTGGTGACTACATATTTGTTTTTTTCCTAATTTATATATTCAAACTCAACCCTGTTGAAAACGTCTAATTCTATCACTCACTTTATACTTTGCCTGATTTCGTAATGTTTCTATTGATATCTGCTTTTCTACATATTTTCCCCAGTTCAACATAGTGACTGACTCTTCATATGTGCTGACATTTACATTCACTCAACAACCGAAAGTCTATTGCTAAAGAACTTTTGTTCCAAATCCTATACTCACTCTTCTTCCTAAACCTACCGACTATCTTCCTAATCCTACTGAATATACCTTTTGGACTGGATGTTCTCTTCTAAATTCAATCATCCAATGTACAAGGTCCTATGCCATTGTATATGGAATTATCTGAGGCATCTTTGCAGAACATCATTCAAAGCTAAGTATCCCAATCAAGGGCAAAACCCTTCTGTGCTTCAAATCATACCTAGATTTCTGTTTTCCTACTTATATTTCACCTCTATATTATTGTAAATATTGCAGGTTCCCAATACCATTATTCATCACACAGAATCACTCGTAATCCAAATCAATCCTGTTTTTAACCCCAAGTATACACTGTTCCCTCAATCATTTTACAGAAGAGCAGAGACAGAGTGGTTCTTACAATACAGGAAAGTTGGGGACCTTCAACCTGATGAGAACCTCAAATGTCCATGCACAAATGGTACCTGGAGAAGTTGTAGGCAGGTATGAAGCACCTGAGAGAGCAAAAGTCATCTTCCATGGCAAACAACCTGGTCAGGATGAAGGGATGTGTCTGAATCTGCCTCTCTCTCTTCTTATTGTACAGAAGATGGACCAAACCAGGGCTGAGTGGAGAGCTGTTCCCGGGTGCCAATGGTGATATACATTCTACCTTATGAAAGTGTCACAGGAAGTTCTGGCAACATCCATCTTATGTTACCCTTGGAAGCAACTGTTAGGACAAAGTGGTTGCCAAGGCAGTGACCTCATTCAGTTCCAAAGAATGTGAAATACCTCATTTCCTTGGTGATGGAACTCTCTGAACTTGGTATCCAAGAAGCCAGACACCCAGAGGCAGTCCCAGTCCCAGTCCCAGTGGGCTCACTTGTTTGGATTTACCAAGGACAGAGTCAGTTTTCTTGGTACCTAATGATGTGAGGATGGCCAAATGCCAGGAGAGCTCTGAACATGGACCTTTCCTGAGAAAACAGGTAGTGGCTAACCACTTTTTCCTGACATCTTCACAGAGTTGGTCAAGGAATCAAGATCTGAGAGAAGACAGGCCATTTCGGGGGAACATAGTATGGCCCACCAGTCAGAGGACACTCCGGATAGTCACAGACGTACTTGGGGGAAGGAGGTGCCTTTGTGGGAGTGGGTGTGGGTTTGTTGTTTTGTCTCATGTTCTGAGAATAGATAGAAAAGGCGGTTTGTTTGGTTTGGAGTGGACAGTTTCTAGTAAGTCATTTGACATGGCGAGTGTTTCTCTTTCTGTGTATCCCACTGTGTCCGTTGTTGTAGACTTTAGAAAAGAGAATGCATTAATGGATGTGTCCTGTCTAGTAAAAATCTTCCCATAATTCATCCTGCCCAATATATGAATGGACTGCAGCTTGTCTTATCAATGTGCAACACCTGCTATCTTTCTAAGTTGTTGTTTTCTTCCTGAATTCTGGCCACTCTTCAGAATAGGCTCATGGATTTGTGTCCAAAATATGTACCACCTCCAAGCTCTGTGACATGGCCATGTACTGGATAGCTGAAGAGAATGGCGAGCATCTCAAAAAACTCAGATATCAGTGTGACCAGGAAAGTCTCAGTGCAGAAACCCTGCTTTGGGCCTTTTGCTTACTTATTGTTGTGTTGCACTGAATGTCAGGAAGGTCTTTGCCTCAGGCCACCCCTTTGTGAAGCCTGAAGAAAACAGTTTTCAAATGGAAATGAATGGGCCTCACCTGTGGCTCTTTATCAGCCTCTTGGACCTGTGTGTGGCTGTGACTTAGATTCTCAGCACCTGATGGATCTTAAGAATGATCCCATGTGAGCTTCCAAAACCAAAATGGCAAAAAATATCATTCATTGTGGATGAAGTCTCTTGCCTTCCTCTGTTAGGTTCCTGCAATCCATCAAAGGACAATAGGGATTCTTTGGGTCAAATGAGTTCTTCAAAGCCCTGCAGAGGTGCTTGTGTTTTCGCATGACTCTAAATCACCTAAAGAATCCATACCTAAAATCAGTAGGCCTCAAATTGGAGAAACAAAGAAGTATTAACGGCAGGCTTATTTGTTCGCTCCTGTTTCAGAGAAACGGTGTCCAGGCTACCCTGACTTTAGGCAAATGAGGGGCAAACGAGCTGATTTTGGACACTGTCTTGGGCTGCGCCCCTCATGGAAACCTCCAGCCAGAGGTTAAGATGATTGACTATATGGAATAAGATGAAGGCCATGTGGGAGTGTTTTGGTTTTAATTTTGGTCATTTGTGTTGCATTGGAAAAAATGACTGGGTCCACGTGGGCTTGAACTCTGGTGTGATTCCCCTTAGAGACTGGGTTTTGGAACTGAACTCAGAGAAGCATTGCCATGAATTTTGTTGGGATTTTAAGAGGCCACGCATGAAAGTCGCTCTTGGAAACTGAGACCTAGGCCCCGGGTGGATTTCCACAGAGGCCTGGGAATCTCAGCAAGGATATCACATGATTTTATTCTTAAAGAAATGGCAGCCATAGTTGAGAGTCAAAACACACATGGACCTCACATTGTAGACCTCAATGGGCCTGGCCTAATGTGACCTTTTGTCCACTCCTTGGGAAGCCGTGCCTGTGAGAGTTCTCCAGAGATTTCATTGAAATGAGCTTCCTCACCATTTAATGTTTGCTGAGTGATTTGAAACCCACAGTGCCTCCAACTTCATGCTTGAAAAATGGCTAGATAAATACCATGAAATTTTTGAAATTTCTATGACCAGGTGGCACTGGAGAAACATTGGATGTCCTGTTGAAGATCATGAGTACACCAGACAGTGCCTTGATTTACTGAGTTTCATGAAAATGGTGTAGAACAGAGATGCCAGAAATTTGGAGCCTGCTGAGTAGTGGGTCTAGAGCAGTGGTGGGGAGGTGTTTGCTAAAACATCCGTGGTAGGGCCATGTGGATCTACCATTGGATTCCAAATGGCTTGTAACTGACATGGTGCAGCCAACAGACCCTTATATGTAAAGGCATCTTGTTATATGGAGAGTTTTCAGAGGAAAATTAAGAATCAGGTTGATATGGACAAGGGGGCAATGGGGCAAGCTGTGAGAGATAGGAGCCTAGTTGGTGCATTCTCTTGCAGACCCTGACCCACCACACGTGACAGAACTCCCTCCAGCACTGTGTCCCAGTTTAGCTCCTAGTATTTCGTGAAACAAATACCAAACTCACAGTGCAGCAGCAAAAACACCACAAAAAGTGGAAGAGGACCAAATGGCTTCACAGTCCACACGGGGAGACACTTAGTCCCCAGTGGCCTCAGTTTACCTACAAAGAGAGGATTCAGCACTGCTTCATCTTGTTCATTGGAAAATAAGAAACCATGTCCTCCAGGTCACATAGATGCAGACCCAGCTTTGATGGTCTCACTACAGAGGAAGCCAAATCTCCTGAAAACTACATATATTTCAAGTGTGGAAGCTCAGAGGCAGTTTCTCAAAAAGTTTTTAGGCCAGCAGAGCTCCATGTTTGTGGAGTGTTTACCCTGTCCCTTAGTTTTGGAAACTCCTCTACCACCTCCAAGGTTGTGAACTCCTGAGCATTTTCCATTCCAGATATGTATTCACTGATTTTGTAACTCTTCTCCTCTAATTGTGTCTTACTTGGGGTGAAGGTAATGTCAAGGCATTGTTCTGGATGAGAGCGGGAGGATATTTGTGCAGCATATTTTTACATACACATTGGATTCATTTTCCAAATTTCCATTCGAAGTACTGAATCCCTGACACTAACCCATACGTAGTAGACTCAGACTATTCATCCTAATATAATGGAGACAATTAGCCCAACACATTAGAAATACAAGTACTTCAGAGGAGACATGTTGTATAGTTGGACTTGACATTTGCATTATATAAGGTAGGAGTTATAAATCTAGTCAAATTTATTTGAAATATTCTCCATGTGTTTTTAAGCTTAACAAATATGTGAATTCTTATTTCCCTTTTCTGTAGCCTATTCACACATGCATATTTATATGCATATATAGAATCCTACCAGGTATCACACGTACATTTTTGTGAGGTGGCTGTCTTGGCAGATACAAAATGTGAGAAGAGTTCACTCCTCCTAAATGCTGTTGGAAATGAAAATTCAACCTATAGGAGAGCGTCCTAGTAGAACAACATTATACATTAACTCATGTTCAGTAAAATAAATATTTTTGCAATTGTGGATGATACATATTTACTGATGAATTTCGATTGGCATTTATATTGGTACTTTTTAATGTCTGTGAGTGTTGTGTGTGTGTGTGTGTGTATATACAGATATAGATATAGATATACTCTCCAAATTTTTCAAAATATGAAATATATGTGTCTAATATACACTCTCTAAATTCATTCATGTTCATGTATGTGGATTTATAATCCACTTTTCACAAGATTATAATCAGAAATATTCATCCACCTGAAATACATATTTGTTTCCTAGTACTGAAAACTAACTTCAGTGAATGGTGCATACAAATCCTAATTATTCTACAGTAACTGACCCAGTCTAACATCAATGCAAGTAGACTCCTATGGGACATGATATGTAATTTGTCATTCATTTGTATTCGACACTGGTACATTATTGTTTCTTCAGTTTTTGCACATCACAGGATATACATTTCATCCACAAGTTCACAAATTAATAAGCATTTGTTTCAACTTTAACCACTTCTTGCTTCAGAACACATGTACTGTCAGGGTATTCTTGACTGGTCTTTTCATGAGACTTCTTTCCAAACACATTATTTTGAATTTCCATAATCATTTTGAAGCAAAACTCACACACTCTTTATGATAAACCTAAACACAAATATTTCCATTACATATATACCTGGTTGGAATGAATGATTGTATATCAATATACGATTTCCTTTAATTTTTCAGATATCAGTTCAATTCATTATTTAAAGTTCAAAAAAGTTATATTATTTATTCACAGTATGGTCTATTCATGCTTTTTCTCTATGTTCCTAGAAACAGGGTACACCTCTTTGTACCCCCGATTCTCATTTTACATCTTCAATATATTGCTCCCAGAAATGGTGAAAGAAATACTCATGTCACCTCATTATCACAGTAATATTCTGGACAAAAAATGGAAAGGTCACACTTATGATTGTACCAAAGCCTAAATGGAAAGTGAACATGGATTTCTAAAAACATCCATGTCCAGGTTGCCTAATGCTGTCAATTGTCAATCCTATTGGTGACTACATATTTGTTTTTTTCCTAATTTATATATTCAAACTCAACCCTGTTGAAAATGTCTAATTCTATCACTCACTTTATACTTTGCCTGATTTCGTAATGTTTCTATTGATATCTGCTTTTCTACATATTTTCCCCAGTTCAACATAGTGACTGACTCTTCATATGTGCTGACATTTACATTCACTCAACAACCGAAAGTCTATTGCTAAAGAACTTTTGGTCCAAATCCTATACTCACTCTTCTTCCTAAACCTACCGACTATCTTCCTAATCCTACTGAATATCCCTTTTGGACTGGATGTTCTCTTCTAAATTCAATCATCCAATGTACAAGGTCCTATGCCATTGTATATGGAATTATCTGAGGCATCTTTGCAGAACATCATTCAAAGCTAAGTATCCCAATCAAGGGCAAAACCCTTCTGGGCTTCAAATCATACCTAGATTTCTGTTTTCCTACTTATTTTTCACCTCTATATTATTGTAAATATTGCAGGTTCCCAATACCATTATTCATCACACAGAATCACTCGTAATCCAAATCAAACCTGTTTTTAACCCCAAGTATACACTGTTCCCTCAATCATTTTACAGAAGAGCAGAGACAGAGTGGTTCTTACAATACAGGAAAGTTGGGGACCTTCAACCTGATGAGAACCTCAAATGTCCATGCACAAATGGTACCTGGAGAAGTTGTAGGCAGGTATGAAGCACCTGAGAGAGCAAAAGTCATCTTCCATGGCAAACAACCTGGTCAGGATGAAGGGATGTGTCTGAATCTGCCTCTCTCTCTTCTTATTGTACAGAAGATGGACCAAACCAGGGCTGAGTGGAGAGCTGTTCCCGGGTGCCAATGGTGATATACATTCTACCTTATGAAAGTGTCACAGGAAGTTCTGGCAACATCCATCTTATGTTACCCTTGGAAGCAACTGTTAGGACAAAGTGGTTGCCAAGGCAGTGACCTCATTCAGTTCCAAAGAATGTGAAATACCTCATTTCCTTGGTGATGGAACTCTCTGAACTTGGTATCCAAGAAGCCAGACACCCAGAGGCAGTCCCAGTCCCAGTCCCAGTGGGCTCACTTGTTTGGATTTACCAAGGACAGAGTCAGTTTTCTTGGTACCTAATGATGTGAGGATGGCCAAATGCCAGGAGAGCTCTGAACATGGACCTTTCCTGAGAAAACAGGTAGTGGCTAACCACTTTTTCCTGACATCTTCACAGAGTTGGTCAAGGAATCAAGATCTGAGAGAAGACAGGCCATTTCGGGGGAACATAGTATGGCCCACCAGTCAGAGGACACTCCGGATAGTCACAGACGTACTTGGGGGAAGGAGGTGCCTTTGTGGGAGTGGGTGTGGGTTTGTTGTTTTGTCTCATGTTCTGAGAATAGATAGAAAAGGCGGTTTGTTTGGTTTGGAGTGGACAGTTTCTAGTAAGTCATTTGACATGGCGAGTGTTTCTCTTTCTGTGTATCCCACTGTGTCCGTTGTTGTAGACTTTAGAAAAGAGAATGCATTAATGGATGTGTCCTGTCTAGTAAAAATCTTCCCATAATTCATCCTGCCCAATATATGAATGGACTGCAGCTTGTCTTATCAATGTGCAACACCTGCTATCTTTCTAAGTTGTTGTTTTCTTCCTGAATTCTGGCCACTCTTCAGAATAGGCTCATGGATTTGTGTCCAAAATATGTACCACCTCCAAGCTCTGTGACATGGCCATGTACTGGATAGCTGAAGAGAATGGCGAGCATCTCAAAAAACTCAGATATCAGTGTGACCAGGAAAGTCTCAGTGCAGAAACCCTGCTTTGGGCCTTTTGCTTACTTATTGTTGTGTTGCACTGAATGTCAGGAAGGTCTTTGCCTCAGGCCACCCCTTTGTGAAGCCTGAAGAAAACAGTTTTCAAATGGAAATGAATGGGCCTCACCTGTGGCTCTTTATCAGCCTCTTGGACCTGTGTGTGGCTGTGACTTAGATTCTCAGCACCTGATGGATCTTAAGAATGATCCCATGTGAGCTTCCAAAACCAAAATGGCAAAAAATATCATTCATTGTGGATGAAGTCTCTTGCCTTCCTCTGTTAGGTTCCTGCAATCCATCAAAGGACAATAGGGATTCTTTGGGTCAAATGAGTTCTTCAAAGCCCTGCAGAGGTGCTTGTGTTTTCGCATGACTCTAAATCACCTAAAGAATCCATACCTAAAATCAGTAGGCCTCAAATTGGAGAAACAAAGAAGTATTAACGGCAGGCTTATTTGTTCGCTCCTGTTTCAGAGAAACGGTGTCCAGGCTACCCTGACTTTAGGCAAATGAGGGGCAAACGAGCTGATTTTGGACACTGTCTTGGGCTGCGCCCCTCATGGAAACCTCCAGCCAGAGGTTAAGATGATTGACTATATGGAATAAGATGAAGGCCATGTGGGAGTGTTTTGGTTTTAATTTTGGTCATTTGTGTTGCATTGGAAAAAATGACTGGGTCCACGTGGGCTTGAACTCTGGTGTGATTCCCCTTAGAGACTGGGTTTTGGAACTGAACTCAGAGAAGCATTGCCATGAATTTTGTTGGGATTTTAAGAGGCCACGCATGAAAGTCGCTCTTGGAAACTGAGACCTAGGCCCCGGGTGGATTTCCACAGAGGCCTGGGAATCTCAGCAAGGATATCACATGATTTTATTCTTAAAGAAATGGCAGCCATAGTTGAGAGTCAAAACACACATGGACCTCACATTGTAGACCTCAATGGGCCTGGCCTAATGTGACCTTTTGTCCACTCTTTGGGAAGCCGTGCCTGTGAGAGTTCTCCAGAGATTTCATTGAAATGAGCTTCCTCACCATTTAATGTTTGCTGAGTGATTTGAAACCCACAGTGCCTCCAACTTCATGCTTGAAAAATGGCTAGATAAATACCATGAAATTTTTGAAATTTCTATGACCAGGTGGCACTGGAGAAACATTGGATGTCCTGTTGAAGATCATGAGTATACCAGACAGTGCCTTGATTTACTGAGTTTCATGAAAATGGTGTAGAACAGAGATGCCAGAAATTTGGAGCCTGCTGAGTAGTGGGTCTAGAGCAGTGGTGGGGAGGTGTTTGCTAAAACATCCGTGGTAGGGCCATGTGGATCTACCATTGGATTCCAAATGGCTTGTAACTGACATGGTGCAGCCAACAGACCCTTATATGTAAAGGCATCTTGTTATATGGAGAGTTTTCAGAGGAAAATTAAGAATCAGGTTGATATGGACAAGGGGGCAATGGGGCAAGCTGTGAGAGATAGGAGCCTAGTTGGTGCATTCTCTTGCAGACCCTGACCCACCACACGTGACAGAACTCCCTCCAGCACTGTGTCCCAGTTTAGCTCCTAGTATTTCGTGAAACAAATACCAAACTCACAGTGCAGCAGCAAAAACACCACAAAAAGTGGAAGAGGACCAAATGGCTTCACAGTCCACACGGGGAGACACTTAGTCCCCAGTGGCCTCAGTTTACCTACAAAGAGAGGATTCAGCACTGCTTCATCTTGTTCATTGGAAAATAAGAAACCATGTCCTCCAGGTCACATAGATGCAGACCCAGCTTTGATGGTCTCACTACAGAGGAAGCCAAATCTCCTGAAAACTACATATATTTCAAGTGTGGAAGCTCAGAGGCAGTTTCTCAAAAAGTTTTTAGGCCAGCAGAGCTCCATGTTTGTGGAGTGTTTACCCTGTCCCTTAGTTTTGGAAACTCCTCTACCACCTCCAAGGTTGTGAACTCCTGAGCATTTTCCATTCCAGATATGTATTCACTGATTTTGTAACTCTTCTCCTCTAATTGTGTCTTACTTGGGGTGAAGGTAATGTCAAGGCATTGTTCTGGATGAGAGCGGGAGGATATTTGTGCAGCATATTTTTACATACACATTGGATTCATTTTCCAAATTTCCATTCGAAGTACTGAATCCCTGACACTAACCCATACGTAGTAGACTCAGACTATTCATCCTAATATAATGGAGACAATTAGCCCAACACATTAGAAATACAAGTACTTCAGAGGAGACATGTTGTATAGTTGGACTTGACATTTGCATTATATAAGGTAGGAGTTATAAATCTAGTCAAATTTATTTGAAATATTCTCCATGTGTTTTTAAGCTTAACAAATATGTGAATTCTTATTTCCCTTTTCTGTAGCCTATTCACACATGCATATTTATATGCATATATAGAATCCTACCAGGTATCACACGTACATTTTTGTGAGGTGGCTGTCTTGGCAGATACAAAATGTGAGAAGAGTTCACTCCTCCTAAATGCTGTTGGAAATGAAAATTCAACCTATAGGAGAGCGTCCTAGTAGAACAACATTATACATTAACTCATGTTCAGTAAAATAAATATTTTTGCAATTGTGGATGATACATATTTACTGATGAATTTCGATTGGCATTTATATTGGTACTTTTTAATGTCTGTGAGTGTTGTGTGTGTGTGTGTGTGTATATACAGATATAGATATAGATATACTCTCCAAATTTTTCAAAATATGAAATATATGTGTCTAATATACACTCTCTAAATTCATTCATGTTCATGTATGTGGATTTATAATCCACTTTTCACAAGATTATAATCAGAAATATTCATCCACCTGAAATACATATTTGTTTCCTAGTACTGAAAACTAACTTCAGTGAATGGTGCATACAAATCCTAATTATTCTACAGTAACTGACCCAGTCTAACATCAATGCAAGTAGACTCCTATGGGACATGATATGTAATTTGTCATTCATTTGTATTCGACACTGGTACATTATTGTTTCTTCAGTTTTTGCACATCACAGGATATACATTTCATCCACAAGTTCACAAATTAATAAGCATTTGTTTCAACTTTAACCACTTCTTGCTTCAGAACACATGTACTGTCAGGGTATTCTTGACTGGTCTTTTCATGAGACTTCTTTCCAAACACATTATTTTGAATTTCCATAATCATTTTGAAGCAAAACTCACACACTCTTTATGATAAACCTAAACACAAATATTTCCATTACATATATACCTGGTTGGAATGAATGATTGTATATCAATATACGATTTCCTTTAATTTTTCAGATATCAGTTCAATTCATTATTTAAAGTTCAAAAAAGTTATATTATTTATTCACAGTATGGTCTATTCATGCTTTTTCTCTATGTTCCTAGAAACAGGGTACACCTCTTTGTACCCCCGATTCTCATTTTACATCTTCAATATATTGCTCCCAGAAATGGTGAAAGAAATACTCATGTCACCTCATTATCACAGTAATATTCTGGACAAAAAATGGAAAGGTCACACTTATGATTGTACCAAAGCCTAAATGGAAAGTGAACATGGATTTCTAAAAACATCCATGTCCAGGTTGCCTAATGCTGTCAATTGTCAATCCTATTGGTGACTACATATTTGTTTTTTTCCTAATTTATATATTCAAACTCAACCCTGTTGAAAATGTCTAATTCTATCACTCACTTTATACTTTGCCTGATTTCGTAATGTTTCTATTGATATCTGCTTTTCTACATATTTTCCCCAGTTCAACATAGTGACTGACTCTTCATATGTGCTGACATTTACATTCACTCAACAACCGAAAGTCTATTGCTAAAGAACTTTTGGTCCAAATCCTATACTCACTCTTCTTCCTAAACCTACCGACTATCTTCCTAATCCTACTGAATATCCCTTTTGGACTGGATGTTCTCTTCTAAATTCAATCATCCAATGTACAAGGTCCTATGCCATTGTATATGGAATTATCTGAGGCATCTTTGCAGAACATCATTCAAAGCTAAGTATCCCAATCAAGGGCAAAACCCTTCTGGGCTTCAAATCATACCTAGATTTCTGTTTTCCTACTTATTTTTCACCTCTATATTATTGTAAATATTGCAGGTTCCCAATACCATTATTCATCACACAGAATCACTCGTAATCCAAATCAAACCTGTTTTTAACCCCAAGTATACACTGTTCCCTCAATCATTTTACAGAAGAGCAGAGACAGAGTGGTTCTTACAATACAGGAAAGTTGGGGACCTTCAACCTGATGAGAACCTCAAATGTCCATGCACAAATGGTACCTGGAGAAGTTGTAGGCAGTTATGAAGCACCTGAGAGAGCAAAGGTCATCTTCCATGGAAAACAACCTGGTCAGGATGAAGGGATGTGTCTGAATCTGCCTCTCTCTCTTCTTATTGTACAGAAGATGGACCAAACCAGGACTGAGTGGAGAGCTGTTTCCGGGTGCCAATGGTGATATGCATTCTACCTTATGAAAGTGTCACAGGAAGTTCTGGCAACCTCCATCTTATGTTACCCTTGGAAGCAACTGTTAGGACAAAGTGGTTTCCAAGGCAGTGACCTCATTCAGTTCCAAAGAATGTGAAATACCTCATTTCCTTGGTGATGGAACTCTCTGAACTTGGTATCCAAGAAGCCAGACACCCAGAGGCAGTCCCAGTCCCAGTCCCAGTGGGCTCACTTGTTTGGATTTACCAAGGACAGAGTCAGTTTTCTTGGTACCTAATGATGTGAGGATGGCCAAATGCCAGGAGAGCTCTGAAGATGGACCTTTCCTGAGAAAACAGGTAGTGGCTAACCACTTTTTCCTGACATCTTCACAGAGTTGGTCAAGGAATCAAGATCTGAGAGAAGACAGGCCATTTCGGGGGAACATAGTATGGCCCACCAGTCAGAGGACACTCCGGATAGTCACAGACGTACTTGGGGGAAGGAGGTGCCTTTGTGGGAGTGGGTGTGGGTTTGTTGTTTTGTCTCATGTTCTGAGAATAGATAGAAAAGGCGGTTTGTTTGGTTTGGAGTGGACAGTTTCTAGTAAGTCATTTGACATGGCGAGTGTTTCTCTTTCTGTGTATCCCACTGTGTCCTTTGTTGTAGATATTAGAAAAGAGAATGCATTAATGGATGTCTCCTGTCTAGTATAAATCTTCCCATAATTCATCCTGCCTAATATATGAATGGACTGCAGCTTGTCTTATCAATGTGCAACACCTGCTATCTTTCTAAGATGTTGTTTTCTTCCTGAATTCTGGCCACTCTCCAGAATAGGCTCATGGATTTGTGTACAAAATATGTACCACCTCCAAGCTCTGTGACATGGCCATGTACTGGATAGCTGAAGAGAATGGCGAGCATCTCAAAAAACTCAGATATCAGTGTGACCAGGAAAGTCTCAGTGCAGAAACCCTGCTTTGGGCCTTTTGCTTACTTATTGTTGTGTTGCACTGAATGTCAGGAAGGTCTTTGCCTCAGGCCACCCCTTTGTGAAGCCTGAAGAAAACAGTTTTCAAATGGAAATGAATGGGCCTCACCTGTGGCTCTTTATCAGCCTCTTGGACCTGTGTGTGGCTGTGACTTAGATTCTCAGCACCTGATGGATCTTAAGAATGATCCCATGTGAGCTTCCAAAACCAAAATGGCAAAAAATATCATTCATTGTGGATGAAGTCTCTTGCCTTCCTCTGTTAGGTTCCTGCAATCCATCAAATGACAATAGGGATTCTTTGGGTCAAATGAGTTCTTCAAAGCCCTGCAGAGGTGCTTGCGTTTTCGCATGACTCTAAATCACCTAAAGAATCGATACCTAAAATCAGTAGGCCTCAAATTGGAGAAACAAAGAAGTATTAACGGCAGGCTTATTTGTTCGCTCCTGTTTCAGAGAAACGGTGTCCAGGCTACCCTGACTTTAGGCAAATGAGGGGCAAACGAGCTGATTTTGGACACTGTCTTGGGCTGCGCCCCTCATGGAAACCTCCAGCCAGAGGTTAAGATGATTGACTATATGGAATAAGATGAAGGCCATGTGGGAGTGTTTTGGTTTTAATTTTGGTCATTTGTGTTGCATTGGAAAAAATGACTGGGTCCACGTGACCTTGAACTCTGGTGTGATTCCCCTTAGAGACTGGGTTTTGGAACTGAACTCAGAGAAGCATTGCCATGAATTTTGTTGGGATTTTAAGAGGCCACGCATGAAAGTCGCTCTTGGAAACTGAGACCTAGGCCCCGGGTGGATTTCCACAGAGGCCTGGGAATCTCAGCAAGGATATCACATGATTTTATTCTTAAAGAAATGGCAGCCATAGTTGAGAGTCAAAACACACATGGACCTCACATTGTAGACCTCAATGGGCCTGGCCTAATGTGACTTTTGTCCACTCTTTGGGAAGCCGTGCCTGTGAGAGTTCTCCAGAGATTTCATTGAAATGAGCTTCCTCACCATTTAATGTTTGCTGAATGAACTGAAACCCACAGTGCCTCCAACTTCATGGTTGAAAAATGGCTAGATAAATACCATGAAATTTTTGAAATTCTTCCATTGAATTCCAAATGGCTTGTTACTTACAAGGTGCAGCTAGCAGACCCTTATATGTAAAGTCATCTTTTTATATGGAGAGTTTTCAGAGGAAAATTAAGAATCAGGTTGATATGGAAAAGGGGGCAATGGGGCAAGCTGTGAGAGATAGGAGCCTAGTTGGTGCATTCTCTTGCAGACCCTGACCCACCACACGTGACAGAACCTCCTCCAGCACTGTGTCCCAGTTTAGCTCCTAGTATTTCATGAAACATATACCAAACTCACAGTGCAGCAGCAAAAACACCACAAATTGGAGGAGGACCAAATGGCATCACAGTCCACACGGGGAGACACTTAGTCCCCAGTGGCCTCAGTTTACCTACAAAGAGAGGATTCAGCACTGCTTCATCTTCTTCATTGGAAAATAAGAAACCATGTCCTCCAGGTCACATAGATGCAGACCCAGCTTTGATGGTCTCACTACAGAGGAATCCAAATCTCCTGAAAACAACATATATTTCAAGTGTGGAAGCTCAGAGGCAGTTTCTCAAAAAGTTTTTAGGCCAGCAGAGCTCCATGTTTGTGGAGTGTTTACCCTGTCCCTTAGTTTTGGAAACTCCTCTACCACCTCCAAGGTTGTGAACTCCTGAGCATTTTCCATTCCAGATATGTATTCACTGATTTTGTAACTCTTCTCCTCTAATTGTGTCTTACTTGGGGTGAAGGTAATGTCAAGGCATTGTTCTGGATGAGAGCGGGAGGATATTTGTGCAGCATATATTTACATACACATTGGATTCATTTTCCAATTTTCCATTCAAAATACTGTATCCCTGACACTAACCCATACCTAGTAGTCTCAGACTATTCATCCTAATATAATGGAGAAAATTAACCCAACACAATGGAAATACAAGCACTTCAGAGGAGACATGTTGTATAGTTGGACTTGACATATGCATTATATAAGGTAGGAGTTATAAATCTAGTCAAATTTTAATTGAAATATTCTCCATGTGTTTTTAAACTTAACAAATATGTGAATTCTTGTTTCCCTTTTCTGTAGCCTATTCACACATGTATATTTATATGCATATATAGAATCCTACCAGGTATCACACGTACATTTTTGTGAGGTGGCTGTCTTGGCAGATACAAATTGTGAGAAGTGTTCACTCCTCCTTAATGCTGTTGGAAATGAAAATTCAACCTATAGGAGAGCGTCCTAGTAGAACAACATTATACATTAACTCATGTTCAGTAAAATAAATATTTTTGCATTTGTGGATGATACATATTTACTGATGAATTTCGATTGGCATTTATATTGGTACTTTTTAATGTCTGTGAGTGTTGTGTGTGTGTGTGTGTGTGTGTGTGTGTGTGTGTATAGATGTAGATATAGATATAGATATACTCTCCAAATTTTTCAAAATATGAAATATATGTGTCTAATATACACTCTCTAAATTCATTCATGTTCATGTATGTGGATTTATAATCCACTTTTCACAAGATGATAATCAGAAATATTCATCCACCTGAAATATATATTTGTTTCCTAGTACTGAAAACTAACTTCAGTGAATGGTGCATACAAATCCTAATTATTCTACAGTAACTGACGCAGTCTAACATCAATGCAAGTAGAATCCTATGGGACATGATATGTAATTTGTCATTCATTTGTATTCGACACTGGTACATTATTATTTCTTCAGTTTTTGCACATCATAAGATATACCTTTGCCAAGGCAGTGACCTCATTCAGTTCCAAAGAATGTGACATACCTCATTTCCTTGGTGATGGAACTCTCTAAACTTTGTATCCAAGGAGCCAGGCACCCAGAGGCAGTTTCAGTCCCAGTCCCAGTGGGCTCACTTGTTTGGAATTAGCAAGGATAAAGTCAGTCATTCTTGGTTCCTACTGAAGTGAGGATTACCAAATGCCTGGAGAGCTCTGAAGAGGGAACTTTCCTGAGAAAGCAGGTAGTAGCTCTCCATTTTTTCCTTACAACTTTACAGAGTTCGCCAAGGAAAACAGATCTGAGAGAGGACAGGCCATTTCAGAAGAACAGAGTATGGCCACCAGTCAGAGGACACTCTGGTTAGTCACACAGCTACTTGGGGAAGGAGGTGCCTTTTGGGGAGTGGGTGTGGGTTTGTGGTTTGTCTCATGTTCTGAAAATAGGTAGGAATGGCGGTTTGTTTGTTTTGGAGTGAACTGTTTCTGGTAAGTCGTTTGACGAGGTGAGTGTTTCCATGTCTGTGTATCCCACTGTGCCTGTGGTAGTAGACATGAGAAAAGAGAATGCAGCAATGGATGTGTCATGTCTAGTATAAAGCTTCCCAGCATTCATCCTGCCCAATTTATGAATGGAGTGTAGCTTGCCTTATGCACGGGCAACACCTAATACCTTCCTAAGTCCCTGTTTTCTTCCTGAATTCTGGCCACTCTCTAGAATAGGCTCATGGTTATGTGTCCAAGATACGTACCAAATCCAAGGTCTTTGACATGGCCATGTACTGGATACCTGAATGGAATGGCCCGCATCTCAGAAAACTCAGATATCAGTGTGACCAGGAAAGTCTCAGTGGAGATACCCTGCTTTGGGCCTTATGCTTACCTATTGTTCTGTTGCCCTGAATATCAGAAAGGTCTATGTCTCATGCAACCCCTTTGTTAAGCCTGAAGAAAACAGTTTTCAAATGGAAATGAATGTGCATCACCTCTGGCTCTTTGCTTAATTTCATTGGAAAACGATGTGTCTGATTCAGGCCCTTTGCCCTGTTTTAGGCTGTGACTTAGATTCTCAGCACCTGATGGATGTAAAGAAAGATCCCATATGTGCATCTAAACCAAAATGGAAAAACGTTCAATCAATGTGCATGAAGTATATTGCCTTCCTTTGTTAGGTTTCTGAAACCCATCATGTCAGAATAGGGATCCTTTGGGTGAAATGAGTTCTTCAAATCTTTGCAGAGGTGCTTGGCTTTTCTCATGACTCCAATTCACAAAAAGAATCTAGACCCCACAGTCAGAGAGGCTCAAATTGGAGAAGCGAAGCAGTATTAAGGGCAGGCCTATTTGATCACTCCTGGTTCACAGGAAGGGTGTCCAAGCCACCCTGTCATTCGGCAAATGAGGGGCAAGGGAGCTTATTTTGGACACTGTCTTGGGATGTGCCTCTATGAAAACCTCCATCCAGATGTTATGATGAGTATCTTTATGGTAGAAGATGAGGGCCATGTAGGAGTGTTTTGGTTATAATTGTGGTCATTTGTGTGGCAGTTGGAAGAGATGACTGGGTCCACCTGGGCATGAATTCTGCTGTGATTCCCCTTAGAGACTGAGTTCTGGAACTGACCTCAGAGAAGTATTGACATGAATTGTGTGGGGATTTTAGGAGGCCAGGAATGAGAGTTGCCATTGGGAACCTGGAATCAAGGCCCAGAGTGGCTTTCCACAGAACACTGGGAATCACAGCCAGGATATTACATGATTTTATTCTGAAAGACTTGGCAGGCATAATTGAGATTCAAAACACACTTGGACCTCGCTTTGTAGACCTCAATGGGCCTGGCTTCATGTGACTTTTTGGCCACTCTTTGGGTAGACTTGCCTGTGAGAGTGCTCCAGAGATTTCCCTGAAATTAGCTTCCTCACCATTTAATGGTTCCTGAATGAATTGAAACCAACATTGCCTCCAAATGCATCTGTGAAAAAATGCTAGATAATTACCATGAAATTTTAGAAATTCCGATGACCAGCTGGCACTGGAGGACCTTTGATGTCCTGTTGATGATCATGAGTATAACAGACAGGGCCTTGATTGACTGGGTTTCATGAAAATGGTGTAGAACAGAGATGCCAGTAAGTTGGGGCCTGGTAAGTAGTGGGCCTAGAGCTGTGTTATGCAAATGTGTGATAAAACATCTGTGGTGGGGCCATGTGGATCTTCCATTGGCTTCCAAATGGCTGTGACTGACATGGTGCAACCATCACACCCATATATGTAAAGGCATATTTTTATATGGAGAGGTTTCAGAGCAATGTTCAGTATCATGTTGTAATTGTCAAGGGGGCAAGCTACTTGAGATAGAACCCTGGTTGGTGCATTCTCCTGGAGACCCTGCCAACCACACCTGACAGAACTCCCTTCAGCACTGTGTCCCATCTGAACTCGTTGTATTTCATGAAGCAAATACCAAACTCCCAGTGCAGCAGCAAGAAACACCACGAAAATTGGAGGATGACCATTGGTTTCACAGTCCACACGGGAAGACCCTTAGCCCTCAGTGGCCAAAGTTTACCTACAAAAAGAGAATTCATCACTGCTGCCTCATTTTTATTTGAAAATAAGTAACCATTTCCTCCAGGTCACATAGATGCAGATCCAGCTTTGATGGTTTCACTACAAATAAAGCTAAAGCTCCTGACAACAACATATATTTCAAGTGCCCAACCTCAGAGGCAGATTCTCAAAAAGTCTTTTGGCCAGCAGAGCTCCATGTTTGTGGAGTGTTTACCCTGTCTCTTACTTTTGGAAACTCCTCTACCACCTCCAAAGATGTGAAATCTGGAGCATTTTCCATTCTAGATATGTATTCACAGATTTTCTAACTCTTCTCCTTTAATTGGGTCTTACTTGGGGCGAAGGTAATGTCAAGGCATTGTTCTGGAGGAGAGTGGGAAGATTTTTCCGTAGCATATATTTGCATACACATTGGATTCAGTGTCCTATTTTCAATTCAAAATACTGAATACCTGACTCTAACCCATACCCTACCAGACTCTGACTACTAATCCTAATATGATGGAGAAAAATAACCCATAAAGAATAGAAATACAAGCAGTTCAGAGTAGGCATGGTGTATAGATGGACTTGCCTTTTGCATGATACAGAGTTGGAGTTATAAATCTAGTCAATTGTTTGTTGAAATAGTTGTCCTAGTATTTTTAAGGTTAACAAATATGTGAATTCCTGTTTCCCTTTCTCTGTATTCTTATATGCACATATAGATTCCTATCTGGTACCACACGTACATTCTTGTGAGGTGGCTGACTTGGCAGATACAAATTGTTAGAAGAGATCACTCCTACTAAACCCTGTTGGAACTGAATATTCAACCTATGGGTGAGCTTGCTAGTTGAACAGCATTATAAATAAATCCATGTTCAGTAAAATGAATATTTTTAGTTTTAGATCTGTGGATGGTATATATTTTATAATGAATTTTGATTGACATATATATTGCTACTTTTTTGTCTGTGTGTGTGTTTTATGTATATGTATATATATGTATATATATATATATATATATATATATATATATATATATATATATATACACTCTCCAGATTTTTCAAAATATGAAATATATGTGTCTTATATTCACTCCCTAAATTCATTCATGTTCATGTATGTGGATTTATAATCAACTATTCACAAGATTATTCTCAGAAATATTCATCCACCTGAAATTTGCCCAGTGCTCTCAAATGTCAATCCTATTTGTGACTACATATTTGTTTCTTCCTAAGATTATATATTTAAACTCAACCCTGTTCAAAATGTCTAATCCTATCACTCACTTTATACTCTGCCTGATTTTGTAATGTCTATATTGATATATGCTTTCCTACATATTTTCCCCAGTTCATCATTGTGACTGACTCTTCACCTGTGCTGACATTTACATTCACTCTCTAATCGAAATCCTATTGCTAAGAAACTTTTGTTCCAAATCTTATACTCACCCTTCTTCCTAAACTTATTGACTATCTTCGTAATGCTACAGACTATCCCTTTTTGACTGGATGTTCTCTTCTACATTTAATCATCCAAGTAAATGTGGTGCGAGCTTCAGAGGAGGAGACTACCAACAGACTATCTCATGCAACATCAAACGGTTTATTGGGTGTCCAGCAGGCTGGGGTTCAGAGCTCACCTGAATAGAGCAGATAGCCCTGAGAATAGCTGAAGTAGAGCTTATATACTTTCCCTGGAGAGGGAAGGGAGGGAATTGTATTGATGGGTCAGGGCGAGTGGGCGGTTTGCATGCAACTGGGAGAGGGAGTACATTCTGCAATTTGGCAGCTGGGGATAGAACATTATGGGAACAAGATTTGCAAACATTTCTCAAGATTTCAACAGTGTTCTGTTAAGCATACAGAAAAACAAGATGTGACAAGTACCTATTTTATTAATATTTCATTCCCCACTTCTTCTTCTGGCTAATTTTAATCATAAAAATGATCATTGGAGGGTGTCACATTCAATGTCTGCTAGTGGGGTATTACCATAAGTTTAACTCGTCCAATTTGAGCCTGGAGAAAAGACATTACACGGTTGAGCAAACAGGGTTTTATAGTTAGCAATAATATGAGAATTATTATTGGACCGGCCAGGGTTGATAAAAACGTAGTTAATCAGGGGGACTGTGTGAACCAAGACTCAAGCCACCCTTTTTTGGGCCTCTCTCACTTGTTGATGCTCTTCAAGGTGTCTTTTAAATTTACTCATAGATTTTATTACAACTCCAGTATAGTCAGCATAAAAACAACATTCTTCCCTCAATGCAGCACAAAGGCCCCCTTCTCTAATGAAGAGGAGGTCCAACCCTCAACTGTTCTGTAAAACAACTTCAGAGAGAGAGGTTAAAGTTTCATGCAAAGCCCTGAAGGAGGTTTCTAATATCTTACTTTTGCTCTATTGCTGCTTCTAATTGGGTCATCTTTTGTGTCCCATGGACAATGCCACTGGTTCCTCTGCCCACCCGTGCAGCAACTCCTATTCCTAATAGGATGGCTAAAGTGAGGGATATATGTTCCCAGTGGAACCGGTTGTATGTCCCCCCTATTTGATCCTCAAATGAACCTGCGTCATGATAGAGCACTCTGGGAAACATCTGCACCATTACACAAATTATCACATATCTTGATCATTTCATGAAAACATAAACGATGTTTAAGTATATAGAATTATGCTGTTGTAGGCACTGACAAAGCAAGGCACCTAAGATAGCACTCAAGAGAGGGAAACAGTCCTATTTGGTTGCAACCGGATTCAGAGGGTATTGCTTCTATTGTAATCAATTAATCCCCTGAAACTCAAGTTTAGGTAGTTTCAGAAATTTGTACCCAACATATAAGGCATGGGGCTCAGAAGTTCACAGTCTTCAGAAGTTTAAAAAAGCAGTATTTGTTTCTGTTTTTCCTTCTGTTCTGGGCAAGTTAACTTTTCAAGGACACCTGGGAGGAGGAGAGCTTTTTCTTCCCTTTCTTATTTTCCCCCTGCCAGCTGTTACCATGGAGCCCGGTTGGTAATTTCTTTATCTTAGAAATGTAGCCATCTCTGTGAAGCCCCAGCTGAAGGCCAGAGGACTTGTTCACATATTTTGTGAAAAACTAGTTAGAGGTTGTCTAGCTTAGAAGTACTGAGATTTTTAGCCAGTGGCCAAGTAGAACAGGGCAATACAAAAGAGAATGTTTATCTACATTAAAGTCTTTATTGGGACTCTTTGGCTGAAAGTTCAAAACTCAGCCATGGTGAAGACTTCTGAAGAAGGTCATTTAAGACTTTTCTGTGGACCTGGTACAGAGGGGGAAAGACGGGGAAGTTGGGGCTGAGAGCACCTCCGAGGATCTGAGAATGAGGGAAAAGAGAGATGTAAAAGAATAATGCGAAAGGGTATTTGGAATTTCCTAGCAGCAAACTTGAGCAGTAGATCAGGTAGAGCAGAGTGAAAGACGGGAGTGAGGATCCCAAAATCCTGTGAGGGACTTTAAATTTTAGTAACCTGTTTTCAGTGATGACAAAGCAACTTTAAAGGCCAATTATATTACATCTTGGATAAGGGTCTCAGGGCTCTCCTCAGCTCGTTTGAGCATTGGGTTAGCTGGTAAGCGGACCTGGTGGGACCCGGTGAGGGCACTGACAGGAGATGAGAGGAATGAGTCGGTGGAGCGGTACCTATGTACCTGCTACCTCAGCAAGGGGGCTATGGTCAGAGAACTGGTGGAGCTTTGGGTTTCTGATCTAGTTATTGGAGGGGAGAAATCAAGTTGCTGAGATGGGAGTGACAGCAGAGGGTCTGGAGCAGAAGGCTGAGGATAATGATCTATTGGAGAAGCATAGTTCAGGATGTGAGTGAAGGAGGGTATAGGCTTCCACATAGGGGAATTTCCTTTCACTCTTTTGAGCACTTGCAGAAGTCAAAAAGGTCATGCAAAATTTGAGGATCTAGAGACCCCTCTGGGTGCCATAGTTTTTGGTTGTCTAATTGGTAATGTGGCCAATGCTGTGTACTGAATTTGATGAAGAATTGGGGTTCCATCAGGCAGCCCCTGTATGCACACATTCCCATGACATACAGAAAAAGTCGGCTTTTCCCCCACACAGCCGTTACTCTTTGTGGCTTTGATAGTCTGCCAGGCAAACTTAGTAATCTAGACTAGCCAATCTGCATCTGGCTCGCGTGTCCCTACATCCATAATGTTTGTTTCCATTATCTATGGTACAGAAGGGATTTAATGGTATTTTAGTGGGATCCTCTTCATCAGGGATATCACAATAGGAAATACCTATAGCCAGCTAACAAATGTCTGGGTGGAGAGATGGCCACCAGGTCCCTAAGGGGGCTGTATGCGAGATAGACCATACTTCTTTTCCAGTAGGATTTGTGATCAGCCATCACTGCTTAATGGGCTGATGAGGGTTAGGACTACTTGTAGCCAAGGGGAGAGTATATAACCTTATTCACATTGCCAATACACAATTTGAAACTGTTACCAGTTTTTTTCAGTTTCCAGAAAGATTCTGTACAGGGAGCAGGCTTGAGATGAGAGGCATGGATCCTGGAAGTGATTCTGTTTACGTTTACCACTGTAGGTGTTATAATAGCATCTGGTATGGTCCTTTTCAGCGGGGTACCAGGGATGACACCTGATATCATCTTACATAGATGAAATCTCTTACTTGATATGGATGTGGAATCCCCTGGTTCCCAGTTGGGTAGGCAGTGGTCAGCTGTTTTCACAGGTATTACTGAGTTCTTTCAAGATATTTAAGTCTGTCAAGCAAGGGGGTGTGGAAAGGATCTTTAGGTCTTACAGTTGGGCTTAGGTCCCCTACTGGAGGAGGGCCACCATAAAGAATTTCACACGTGGTAAGGTTACTCAAAGAAACAAAGGGATTTTTTCTTGCATGAAACATTGCATAAGGCAGGAGCATAGTCCAATCCTATGCTGGTCTCTAAGCTTAATTTCGTTAAGGTCTCTTTAATGGTTCTATTCATTCTTTCTACTTGTCTTGAACTCTGTGGTCTATAAGCACAATTTAACTTCCAATTAATCCCCAGGTTCCTGGCTAACCCCTGACTTACCTGGGTCATGAACATCGGTCCATTGTCAGATCCTATTACCGGCTTAGCTTCCTCCAATGGTAGAGAGGCTTAGTCAGCAGCAGCGGAATCACTTAGAGTGTGTTGTGTGTTAGGGGACGAGGGCAGGGGATAAGGAGGGGGAGAAGAGTCCAGTAGAGTCAAATCTGTGACTCAGGGAGAACAGAGGGTGGAGGAGGAGGAGGTTGAGAGGGTTTGAGAGATCATGGGGGAAGGAGTAGGAGCAGAGGTAGGGGCAAGGAAAGGCTTCACCCATGGAGGAGGAGATTTGCAGAGGTCCTGCCAAGTTAAGATATATGGCTGTTGATCCGGATGGCTATGTGGCGCTGGCTGAAAGACAATACCTCTGACTTTTTAAATTAGTGGGAAGTAGAAAGATCCGTCTAGGGGCCATACGACTCCAAAGATGGGCCATTCTGAGGCACAGAGATTCTGCCAGGTCCAGCGTTTTACTAAAAAAAGAAAGATTCTGAGCCCTTAAGCGGACTTTGGTCCAGTGATCAAGGGTCAGGGACAGAGGCATTGACGTGCTCTGTTCCATAATGAAAGTTCCACAAACAGTAAAAGCAAGGACACACGACACAGATAAGACAAGACCATAAAGACAGGCAATGAACATCCAACACTGAGACCAGGAATGAGTAGCCGGCAAAACCCAATGGTATGGCAACAACAAATCTAAAAGAAAATATCACTGAGTCGAGAAGACTATTGTTCCTTGATTTCCCGAGTTCTCTGTGGGGTCCTCCAGAGAGGTGCCCTTTGTCTCTGTGACACGTCTCTCAGCCACCGTCGGAGAGAGCCCAGGCTCTTCATCGCCAGCAATTTTGCCAAGCCCTAACAAGAAACCTGAAACCGGAAAGAGGCGCCTTACTTGCTCCAAGAGGAGCCCATTGGGGTCTCTCCTCCGCCACTGCTGGAACTCGGTGGAACCTCAATATGTAAAGGTCAGGCGAGTGTCAGAGGAAGATACTATCAAGAGACTGTCTCATGCAACAGCAAAGGGTTTATTTGTGGTCCAGCATGCTGGAGCTCAGAGCTAAATTAAATAGAGCAGAGACCTCTGAGAACAGCTTAAGCAGAGCTTATATACTTTCCTTGGAGAGGGAAGAGAGGGAAGTTTAGTGATGGGTAAGGGCGAGTGGGCGGTTTGCATGACACCGAGTGAGGGAGTACATTCTGCAGTTCGGCTGTTGGAACAGTACATTCTAGAACAAGATTAGCAAACATTTCTCAAGATTTCAAAAGTGTTTTGTTAAGCATACAGAAAAACAGGAAGTGACAAGTACCTATTTTATTAATTTTATTAACCTTTCACTACCGACTATGCCTTTTTGACTTGATGTTCCTTCTACATTAATTCATGCAACGTACAAGGTGCTATGCCATTGTATATCGATTTATCTGAGACAACTCTGCAGAACGTAATTCAACACCACGTATCCCTATCAAGGGCCCAATGCCCTTCTGGGCTTCAAATCAGACTTAGATTTCTTTTTTCATATATATATTTCACCTATATATTCTTCTACACATAGCAAGTTCTCAATACGATCATTCATCCAGCAAAATGATTTCTAACCCAAATCGATCATGTTTTTAACCATAACCGGACACTGTTCCCTCAATCTAACTTTACAGAAGAGCAGGGAAGGAGTTGATATTACAATACAGAAATGTAGAAAAACTTCCACCTGCTGAGAACCTCAAAGGTCCATGCAGAAATGATCCCTGGAGAAGATGTAGGAAGCAATAAAGGACCTGAGAGACCAAAAGTCATCTTCCATGGCAAACAACCCGGTCAGGATAAAAGGTTGTGTCTGAATCAGATTTTTTTTTAATGTAGAGATCATGGACCAAACCAGGCCTGTGTGGAGATCTATTCCTGGGTGCCTTTGGTTGATATACCATTCTAACTTGTGAAAATGTCACAGGAAGTAGGGGCAGCCTCAATCTCTTGGGACCCTTGGAAGCAACAGTTAGGACAAAGTGGCTGCCAAGACAGTGCCCTCATTCAGTTCAGGAAGGAAGTGACCTCACCTCACTTTCTTGGTGATGGAACTCTCTGAACGTGGGATCCAGGAAGCCAGGCACACAGAGCCAATCCAAGTCCCAGTCCCAGTGGTCTCACTTGTTTGGATTTACCAAGGACAGGGTCAGTATTTTTTGGTACCTACAGATATGACGAAGGCCAAATGCCAGGAAAGCTCGCATGCAGGGTTTTTCATGAGAAAGCAGGTAGTTGCTCACCGTTGGCTCCTAAGAAGTTCACAGAGTTGGCCAAGGAGACAAGATCTGAGACAGGAAAGGCCATTTTGGGGGAACATATTATGGCCCACAAGTCAGAGGACACTCTGGATAGTCACAGACCTACTTAGGGGAAGGAGGTGCCTTTGTGGGTGTGGTTGTGGGTTTGTGGTTTTGTCTCATTTTCTGAGAATAGGTAGGACAGTCGGTTTGTTTCATTTGAAGTGGACTGTTTCTAGTAAGTCTTTTCACAGGGCGAGTGTTTCTATGTCTGTGTATTCCACTGTTTCCGTGGTTGTAGACATTAGAAAAGAGAATTGATCAATGGATATGTCGTGTCTAGTAGAAAGCTTCTCAGCATTCATGTTGCCCCGTTTTTGAATGGACTGTAGCTTGCCTTATCGATGAGCAACACCTGCTACATTCCTAAGTTTCTATTTTCGTCCTGAATTCCGGCCAATCTCAAGAATAGGCCCATGGTTTTGTGTCCAAGATATGTACCACCTCCAAGCTCTGTGACATGGCCATGTACTGGATAGCTGTAGGTGATGGCGAGCATCTCAGAAAACTCAGATATCAGTGTGACCAGGAAAGTCTCAGAGGAGAAATCCTGCTTTGGGCCTTTTGCTTACCTATTGTTCTGTTGCCCTGAATGTCAGGAAGGTCTTTGCCTCAGGCCACCCCTTTGTGAAGCCTGAAGAAAACAGTTTTCAAATGGAAATGAATGGGCATACCTGTGGCACTTTCCTTAATTGCTTTGGAAAGGGATGTGTCTGAATCAGGCCCTTGGCCCTGTGTGTGGCTGTGGCTTAGATTCTCAGCACCTGATGGATCTAAAGAAAGTTACCATGTGTGCATCCAAAAGAAAATTTGCCAAAAGAACAATTATTGGGATGAAGTCTCTCGACTTCCTCTGTAAGGTTCCTGACCTCCATCAAGTGAGAATGGGATCCTTTGGGTCAAAAGAGTTCTACAAAACCTGCAGAGGCTAGCCCATTGTGCTTGGGTTTTCTCATGACTAAAATTCACATAAAGAATCTAAACCCCACAGACAGTAGTCCTCAAATTGGAGCAGTATTAATGGCAGGCCTATTTGATCACTTTTGGTTCACAGGATGGGTGTCCAGGCCACCTTGACTTTAGGCAAATGAGGGGCAAAGGAGCTTATTTGGGACACTGTCTTGGTCTGCGCCCCTCATGGAAACCTCCAGCCAGATTATGATGAGTGTCTATATGAAAGAAGATGAGGGACATATGGGAGGGTTCTTGTTTTAATTGTGGTAATTTGTGTGGTAGTTGGAAGAGATGACTGGGTCCACCAGGGCTTGAACTCTGGTGTGATTCCCCTTAGAGACTGAGTTCTGGAACTGACCTCAGAGAAGTATTGCCATGAATAGTGTTGGGATTTTAGGAGACCACCCATGAGAATCGGTTTTGGAAACTGAGATCTAGGCCCAGGATGGCTTTCCACAGAGCTCAGGGATTCTGAGCCAGGATATCACATGATTTAATTCTTAAAGACTTGGTAGCCATAGTTGAGAGTCCAAACACACATGGACCTCACATTGTATACCTCAATGTGCCTGGATTCATGTGTCCTTTTGGCCACTCTTTGGGAAGGCTTGCCTGTGAGTGTTCTCCAGAGCTTTCATTGAAATGAGCTTCCTCACCATTTAATGGTTCCTGAATTAAATGAAACACACAGTGCCTCCAACTTCATCCTTGAAAAATGACTAGATTAATACCATGAAATTTTTGAAATCCCCATGACCAGGTGGCACTGGATAACCTTTAGATATCCTGCTGCTGATCATGAGTATAACAAACAGTGCCTTGATTGACTGAGTTTCGTGAAAATGGTGTAGAACAGAAATGCCAGTAAGTTGGAGCCTGCTGGGTAGTGGGTGTAGAGCAGTGGACTGTAGGTGTGTAAATAAATATTTTTGGTAGGACCACCTGGATCTTCCATTGGCTTCCAAATCTTGCGACTGACATGGTGCAGGCAGCAGACCTTTATATGTAAAGGCATCTTGTTATATGTAGAGGTTTCAGGGCAATGTTCAGAATCAGGTTGCTATAGTCAAGGGGAAAGCTATGTGGGATAGAAGCCTGGTTCGTACATTCTCTTTCCGACCCTGACCAACCACACATGACAGAACTCCCTCCAGCATTGTGTCCCAGTTGAACATATTGTATTTCGTGAAGCAAATACCAAATTCCCAGTGCAGCAGTAAGAAACACCCTGAAAAGTGGAGGATGACCAAATGGCTTCACAGACCACACGGGAAGACACTTAGCTCCCAGTGGCAACAGTTTACCTACAAAGGGAGAATTCAGACCTGCTGCCTCATGTTCATTACAAAATAAACAACCATGTCCTCCAGGTTACATAGATGCAGACCCAGATTTTTGGTGTCACTATAAACGAAGCTAAATCTCCTGACAATTACATATATTTCTTTTTCTTTTTTTAATTAATTTTCATTGTAGGTTGTTCAAAACATTACATACTTCTTGATATATCATATTTCACACTTTGATTCAAGTGGGATATGAGCTCCCATTTTTTTTCCATATACAGATTGCAGAATCACATCAGTTGCAGAACCATTGATTTACATATTGCCATACATATATTTCTTGTGCCTAACCTCAGAGGAAGTTTCTCAATAAGTCTTTAGGTCAGCACAGCTCCATGTTTCTGGAGTGTTTACCCTCTCCCATACTTTTGTAAACTCTTTTACCACCTCCAGTGTTGTGAACTCCTGAGCATTTTTTATTCCACATATGTATTCACAGGTTTTCTAACTCCTCTCCTCTAATTGTGTCTTACTTTTAGCGATGGTTATGTCAAGGCATTGTTCTGGATAAGAGAGGGATGATTTTTGTGTATCACATGTTTGCATACACATTAGATTCATTTTCCTATTTTCCATTTGAAATACTGAATCCCTGACACTAACCCATACCCTACTAGACTCTGACTACTAATTCTAATATCATGGAGAAAAAAAAACCTAACTGAATAGAAGTACAGTCCTTTCATAGGAAGCATGGTGTATATTTGTATTTGTCTTCCTCTTTATTAAGAGTATGTGTTTTAAATTTAGTAAACTTTTCATTTTAATATTTCTCCATGATTTTTTAAAGTTATCACATATGTAAATTACTGTCTCCCTTTCTCTGTATCCTATTCAGCACATGTAATTTTTTTATGCATATACAATATCCTACCTGGTATCACACGTACATTCTTGAAAGATCACTGGCTTTGGAATATAAAAATTGTGAGAAGAGATGACTTTCCCTAAATAATGATGGAACTGAAAATTCCACCTATGGGTGAGCTTCCTAGTGAAAAACACTATACATAAATCCATGTTCAGTAAAATGAATATTTTTGGATTTGTGAATGAATTATATTTTATGATGAATATCGATTGGCATATATATTGCTAAATATTAATGTGTGTGTGTGTGCGTGTGTGTGTGTGCGTGTGTGTGTGTGTGTGTGTGCGTGTGTGTGTGTGTGTGTGTATATTCTCCAGATTTTAAAAAAATATGAAAAATATGTGTCTTATTATACACTCCCTAAATTCATTCATATTCATTTATGTTCATTTAAATTCAAATTTTCACAAGATTATTCTCAGTAATATTCATACACCTGAAATATATTTTGGTTTCCTACTACTGAAAACTAAGTTCAGTGGATGGTGCTTAAAAATCCTAATATTTCTACAGTAACTGACCCATTTTAACATTAATGCAAGTAGATTGCTATGGGACATGATGTGTAATTTGAAGTTCATTTTTACTCAACACTGGTACATTACTATTTCTTCAGTTTATGGACATCATAGGATGTATTTTTTCATCCACAACTTCACAAATTTTTTTGGCATTTGGTTCACTTTCAATTACTTACTACTTCAGAACACATGTATTCCTCCATGTTTCTTTACTGGTCTTTTCACTAGACTTCTTTCTAAACACATTATTTTCGATTCCATAATCATTTTTGAAGCAAAACTCACTCTTCACGATAAACCGTAACCCTAATAATACCATTGCATATATAACTCGTTGGAATGATGGTATATATATCAATATAAGATTTCCAATATATTTTCAGATGCAAACTCAAACCATTATTTAATGTTGGATCCAGTTACATACTTTATTCACAATATGGTCTATTCATGCATCATCTCAATAATCATCAACACAAGGTACACCTATTTTTATCCCCAGTACTAATTTATAAGTTTCCAGAATATTACTCCCCTTTATAGTGCAAGAAATACTCATATCACCTGATCTACATATACATTTTACCACAGTAGTATTCTGTACACAAAATGCAAAGGTCACACATATGATTGTACCAAAGCCTAAATGGGAAGTGACCATGGATTACTAAAAGCATCTATGTCCAGGGTGCCTACTGCTCTCAAATGTCAATCCTATTGGTTACTACATATTTGTTTCTTCCTAAGATTATATATTTAACCTCAAGCCTTTTGAAAATATCTAATCCTATCACTCACTTTATACGTTTCCTGATTTCCTAATGCCCCTATTGATATCTGCTTTCCTACATATTTTTCCCAGTTCATCATTGTGACTGTCTCTTCACATGTGCTGACATTTACATTCACCCTCTAACTGAAAACCAATTGCTAAAGAACTTTTGGTCCAACTCCGAGACTCACTCTTCTTCCTAAACCTACTTACTATCTTCCTAATCCTACAGACTATCCTTTTTGACTGGATGTTCTCTTCTACTTTCAATCATCCGAGGTATAGGGTCCTATGCCATTGTATATCGATTTATCTGAGACCTCGGTGCAGAACATGATTCAATCTAAGTATACCAATCAAGGGCCCAATGCCTTTCTGGGCTTCAAATCTTTCCTAGATCTCTGTTCTCATACATATATTTCACATTTATATTGTTATAAATATCACAGGTTCCCAATACCATAATTCATCCAGCAGAATGACTCCTATCCCAAATCGAACATGCTATTAACACTAACCATACACTGTTCCCTCAATCTCACTTTACAGAAGAGCAGGGACAGAGTTGGTCTTAAAATCCAGGAAGGTAGGGTATCATCCCCCAGCTGAGAACCTCAAAAGTCCCTGCAGAAATAATCCCTGGAGAAGGTGTAGGCAGGTATGAAGGATTTGAGAGAGCAAAAGTCATCTTCCATGGCAAACAACCTGGTCAGGTTGAAGGGATGTGTCTGAATTAGCCTCTCTCTTCCTAATGTAGAGAAGATGGACCAAACCATGGCTATGTGGAGAGCTGTTCCCCGGTGCCTATGGTTGATATACCATTCTAACTTATGAATGAGTCACAGCAAGTAGAGGCAGACTCCATCTTTTGAGAACCTCGGAAGCAACTGTTAAAACAAAGTGGTTTCCAAGGCAGTGACTTCATTCAGTTCTTGAAGCAAGTGACCTCACCTTACATTATTGGTGATGAAAGTCTGTGATCTTGGGATCCAGGAAACCAGGCACACAGAGTCAAACCCACTCCATGTCCCAGTGGGCTCACTTGTTTGGATTTAACAAGACAGAGTCACTCTTTCTTGGTACCTACTGATGTGAGGACAGTCAAATGCCTGGAAACTATGAAGACTGGCCTTTCCAGAGAAAGTAGGTAGTTTCTCACCACGGGCTCCTGACAACTTCACAGAGTTGGCTAAAGAGACCAGATTGAAGACAGGACACGCCATTTTTGGGGAACATAGTATGGCCCACAAGTTAGAGGACACTCCGGATAGACACAGACCTACTTTGGGGAAAGAGGTACCATTTTGGGTGTGAGTGTGAGTTTGTGGTTTTGTCTCATGTTCTGAGAATAGTTAGGAAAGCTGGTTTGTTTGTTTTGGAGTGAACTGTTTCTAGTAAGTCCTTTGACAACGTGAGTGTTTCTGTGTCTATATATCATACTGTGTCCGTGATTGTAGACAGTAGAAAAGAGAATGCATCAATGGATGTGCCCTGTCTACGAGAAAGCTTCAAAGCATTCATCCTGTGCAATTTATGAATGGACTGCAGCTTGCCATATGGATGGGCAATTCCTGCCATCTTTCTAAATTCCTGTTTTCTTCCTGAATTCTGGACACTCTCCAGAATACGCTCATGATTTTGTGTCCAAGATATGTACCACCTCCATCTCTGTGACATGGCCATGTACTGGATAGCTGATGGGAATGGTGAGTATCTCAGAAAACTCAGATATCAGTATGCCCAAGAAAGTCTCAGTGGAGAAACCCTGCTTTGGGTCTTTTGCTTACCTATTCTGTTGCCCTGAATGTCAGGAAGGTCTTTGCCTTAGGCCACACTTTGTGAAGCCTGAAGAAAATAGTTTTCAAATGGAATTGAATGGTCATTACCTGTGCCTCTTCCGTTAATTGCTTTGGAAATGGATGTGTCTGAATCAGCCTCTTGGCCCTATGTGAGGCTGTGGCTTAGATTCACAGTACATGATGGGTCTAAAGAAAAATCCCATGTGTGCATCCAAAACCAAAATGGACAAAAGAACTGTCATGGTGGATAGAGTCTCTCGCCTTCGTCTGTAAGGTTCCTGACCTCCATTAAGTGAGAATAGGGATCATTTGGGTCAAGTGAATTCTTTAAAGCCCTGCAGAGGCTATCCCATAGGTTCGTGGGTTTTCTCATGACTCCAATTCACATCTATGTTTACTGAAGAGCAGGGACAGTGTTGGTCTTACAATACAGGAATGCAGTGGATCTTCCATCTGTTGAGAACCTCAAAGCTCCATGCAGAAATGATCTCTGGAGAAGATGTAGGCAGCTATGTAAGACCTGAGAGAGCAAAAATCATCTTCCATGGCAAACAACCTGGTCAGGATTAAGGGTTGCGTCAGAATGAGCCTATCTCTTCTTAATGTAGAGAAGATGTACCAAACCCGGCCTGTGTGGAGAGCTGTTCCCTTTTGCCTACGGGTGATATACCATTTTAACTTGTGAAAGTGTCACAGGAAGTAGGGGCAGCCCTCATCTCATGGGACCGTTGGGAGCAATTGTTATGACAAAGTGGTTGCCAAGGCAGTGATCTCATTCAGTTCCTGAAGGAAGTGATCTCATCTCACTTCCTTGGTGATGGAACTCTCTGAACTTGGTATACAGAAAGCCAGGCACCCAGAGCCAGTCCCAGTCCTAGTCCCAGTGGTCTCACTTTTTTGGATTTACAAAGGACAGAGTCAGTATTTCTTGATACCTACTGATGTGAGGATGGCCAAATGCCAGGAAAGCTCGGAAGAGGGGCTCTTCCTGAGAAAGCAGATAGTGGCTCACTCCTGGCTTCTAACAACTTCACATTGTTGGCCAAGAAGATCAGATCTGAGACAGGTCAGGCCATTTCGGAGCATCATAGTATGGCCCATCAGTCAGAGCACACTCCGGAGAGTCACAGACCTATTTGGGGGAAGGAGGTGCCATTGCGGGTGTGGGTTTGTGGTTTTGTCTCATGTTCTGAGAATAGGTAGAAAAGGCAGTTTGTTTGGTTTGGAGTGAACTGTTTCTAGTAAGTCGTTTGACAATGCAAGTGTTTCTATGTCTGTGTATCCCACTGTGTCCGTGCTTGTAGACATTAGAAAAGAGAATGCATCAATGGATGTGTCCTGTCTCATAGAAAGCTTCCCAGCATACATCCAGCACAATTTATGAATTGACTGTGGCTTGCCTTATTGATTGGCGATACCTGCTACCTTCCTAAGTTGCTGTTTTCTTCCTGAATTATGGCCAATCTCCAGAATAGGCTCATGGTTTTGTGTCCAAGATATGTACTACCTCCAAGCTCTGTGACATGGCCATGTACTGGATAGATGAATGGAATGTGGAGCATCTCAGAAAACTCAGATATCAGTGTGACCAGTAAAGTCTCAGTGGAGAATCCCTGCTTTGGGCCATTTGCTTACCTATTGTTCTGTTGCCCTGAGAGTCAGGAAGGTCTTTGTCTCAGGCCAACCCTTTGTGAATCCTGAAGGAAAGATTTTTCAAATGGAAATGAATATGCTTTACCTTTGGCTCTTTCCTTAATTGATTTGGAAAGAGATGTGTGTGAATCAGCCTCTTGGCCCAGTGTGATTCTTTGACTTAGATTCTCAGTACCTGATGGATCTAAAGAAAGATCCCATGGGTGCATAAAATCCAAAATGGCAAAAAGAGCAGTCATTGTTGATGAAGTATTTTGCCTTCCTCTGTAAGGTTCCTGAATTCCATCAAGTGAGAATAGGGATCTTTTGGGTCAAATGAGTTCTTCAAATCTATTCAGAGGCTATCCAATAGGTGCTTGAGTTTTCTCATCTTTCCAATTCACATAAAGAATCTGTACCCGACACTCAGTAGGACTCAAATTGGAGAAGCAGAGCAGTATTAAGGGCAGGCCTATTTGATCACTCCTGGTACACAGGAAGGGTGTACAGGCCACTGGGAATTTAGGCAAATGAGGGGCAACAGAGCTTATTTTGGACACTGTCTTGGGCTACGCTAATGCTATCAAATGTCAATCCTATTGTTGACTTCACATTTGTTTTATCCTAAGCTCACATATTCATCCTCAACCCTGTTGAAAATATCTAATCCCATCACTCACTTTATTCTTTTCCTGATTTCCTAATGTCTCTACTGATATCTGCTTTCCTACATATTTTGCCCTGTGCATCATTGTGACTGACTCTTCACTTGTGTTGACATTTACATTGACTCTCTAACCAAAACCCTATTGCTAAAGAACTTTTGTTCCAAATCCTATACTCACTTTTCTTCCTAAACTTACCGACTATCTTTCTAATCCAACTGACTATAACTTTTTGAATGGATGTTCTCTTCTACATTCAATGATCCAAGTACAGTTCAGGTTTCTATTCAACCGGGTGAGGGAGTAGATTCTGCAGTTTGGCAATTGGGGACAGCACATTCTGGCAACAAGATTAGCAAAGAGTTCTCAAGATTTCAACAGTGTTTTGTTAAGCGTACAGAAAAACAGGAAGTGACAAGTACATATTTTATTAACCTTTCATTCCCCACTTATTTTTCTGGCTACTTTTAATCATAAAAGTGATCATTGTGGGGTGTCACATTCTATGTCTGCTAGTGGGGTATTACCATAATTTTAATTTGTCCAATTTGAGCTTGGAGAAAAGAAATTACATGATTGAGGAAACAGGGTTTTATAGTTAGTAATACTATGAGGATTATTATTGGACCAGCCAGGGTTGATAAAAACGTAATTAACCAGGGAGACTGTGTAAAAAAAGACTCAAACTACCGTTTTTGTGCCTCTCTCTCTCGTTGTTGCTCTTCAAGGCATCTTTTTAATTTACTCATAGATTTTTTTTAAACTCCAGTATTGTCAACATAAAAACAACATTCTTCCCTCAATGAAGCACAAAGGCCCCCTTCTGTCATGAAAAGGAGGTCCAACCCTCGCCTTTTCTGTAAAACAACTTCAGAGAGAGAGGTTAAAGATTCCTGCAAAGCTGTGATGGAGGTTTCTAAAATCTTTAAGTTTTGATCTATTGCTTCTTCTAATTGGGTCACTTGTTGTGTCCCATGGACCAGAGCAGTGGTTCTTGTGCCCAACCCTGCAGCAACTCCTATTCGTAATAGAATGGCTAAGGTGAGGGACATATGTTCCCAGCGGAACCGGGTTGTATGTCCCCCTCTTTGATCTTCAGATGAACCTGCGTCATGATAGAGCCTTCTGGGAAACATCTGCTCCATTTCACAATTAATCACATCTGTTGACCATTTCATGAAAACATAAACAATGTTTAAGTATATAGAATTATACTGTTGTAGGGATGGACAAGGCAAGGCACCTAAGATAGCACCAAAGACACGGAAACAGTCTTTTTTGGTTTCAACCAGATTCAGAGGGCATTGCTTCTGTTGTAATCAATTAATCCCCTGAAACCCAAGTTACGTAGTTTCAGAATTTTGTACCCAACACGTAAGGGAAGGGGCTCAGAAGTTCACAGTCTGCAGAAGTTCACAAAAAAGCAGTTTTTGTTTCTCTTTTTTCCTCAGTTTGGGCAAGTTAACTTTTCAAGGACACCTGGGTGTGGGTGTCTTCCCTTTCTTTTTTTCCCCCTTCCAGCTGTTTCCATACAGCCCAGTTTGTAACTTCTTTATCTTAGAAATGTAGCCATCTCTGTGAAGCCCCAGCTCAAGGCCAGAGGACTTTTTTTCAAATATTTTGTGAAAAACTAGTAAGGGTGTGTCTAGATCAGGAGTGCTTAAATTTTTAGCCAGTTGCCAAGGAGACCAGGGCAACACAAAAATAGGAAGTTTATCTACAGTGAACTCTTTTATAGGGACTCTTTTGCTGAAAGTCCTAAATCAGCCATGGTGAAGACTTCTGGAGAAGGTCAGTTAAGACTTTTCTGTGGGCCTGGTACAGAGGGGGACAATTTGGAAGGCAGAAATAAGAGCAGCTCTGTGGATCTGAGAATGAGGAAGGAGAGATGTAAAAGAATATTGGGAGAGGGCTTTGGGATCTTAATAGCAACAAAAACTTGAGCAGTAGAACAGATAGAACAGAGGGGGAGACGGGAGTGAGATTTCAAAAAGCCTGTGAGGGACTTTAAATTCTTAGTAACCTGTTTTTAGTGATGACAAAGCAACATTAAAGGCCATTTTCATTACATCTTGTATTAGGGTCTGAGGATTCTTCTCAGCGGGTTTGAGCTTTGCATTAGGTGGTAAGAGGACTGGGTGGGACCCGGTGCGGGCACTGACAGGAGAGGAGAGGAGAGAGTGAATGGAGTGGTACCTCAGTACCTGCAACCTCAGCAAGGGAGCAATGGTCTGAGAACCAGTCGAGATTTGGGTTTTTGATCTAGATATTGGAGGGGAGAAATCAAGTTGCTGAGGTGGGAGTGACAGCAGAGAGTCTAGAGCACAAGGCTGAGGGTGAGCATCTATTGGAGAAGCATAGTTCAGGATGTGAGCAAAGGAGAGAGAAGGCCTCCACATAGCGGAATCTCCTTTCACCCTTTTGAGCACTTGCAGAAGTTAAAAAGGTCACACAGAATTTGAGGATCTAGAGACCCCTCTGGGGGCCATCGGTTTTGGTTATCTAATTCGTAATATGGCCAATGCTGTGTACAGAATTTGATGAGGAGTTTGGGTTCCATCTGACAGTCCCTGTATGCTCACATCCCCATGACTTATAATAGAAGTCTGCTCTCCCCCCCCCACAGCCGTGACTGTTTGTGGCTTTGATAGTCTGCCGGGCAAACATAGTAATCTAGGCTAGCCAACCTGCATCTGGCTCACGTGTCCCTACATCTATAATGTTTGTTTCCATTATCTATGGTACGGAAGGGATTTAATGGAATTTTAGTGGGATCCTGTTAATCAGGGATATCCCAATAGGAAAGACCTATAGCCAGCTGACAAATGACTGGGTGGAGAGATGGCCACCAGGTTCGTAAGGGGGCTGTATTCGAGATAGGCCATATTTCGTGTCCAGTAGGATTTGTGATCAGCCATCGCAGCTTAAGGGGCTGATGAGGGTTAAGACTACTGGTCGTCAAGGGGAGAATAAATATCTTCCAGGATCTTCTTTACAACCATTTGCGATGTTTCTTTTTTCTTCTTTTTTATTTCTTTTTTTTTGTGTGTGGGGGGAAGGCTTCAATACATCCTGAAAATGTATGTTCAAAGACTAGGAGTTATTTAAGTCCATACCTTACTGGCTTAATTTCAGTAAAGTCCACTTCCCAGAATTGTCCTCGTCTGGTTCCTCATAGGTGCTTTCCTGCAGGAAGCTTGGAAGTGTAAGCTTTAACCAATTAATGGACCTGACAGGCTTTTGTTACCCATTCAGTTATTTCCTTTTGCTGTGAGTAGGTTAGTGGAAAACTGTGTTCTTGATCCTTCACGAATGAATGCAGTTTCTTTGAACAAAGGTGAGTGAGTTGATGAACATTTGCTACTGACATAGTTAGAGCCATGATTATAGGAGTAGTTACTGAAGGATTAAAAAATTCCACTTGGGGGCCTTCAGGGTTAAAAGTTATTTTTGCCCAGAGCTTGGTGAGCAGAACTCTGCCCATCAATGGGGCCAGGCATTCTGGGATTACTAGGAAGGAGTGATGGATTTTTCCTTTTCCCTGGTCCATGGTCCTCTTAGTTGTCAAAGCCCGATATTTACTTCTGTTAGACTCTTGAATTAGAGACCTTTTATTCGGTAGAGGGCCCAATGGGCCTTATGGGCTGAGTATATTGCCCCTGTATCTACTTCAAAGTTTATTGTGTTCCCCTCCATTTCAAAAGTTACCTTGAGGTCAGGGAGAGGATCTGAGCCCGGACTTTTTTAGTATTCCTCCAGAGTCAGAATATCTGGCTGGCATGGCTGTCTCTTTCTAGGGCACTCTTTGGCCCAGTGTCCTTTTTCTTTAGAGTAGGCACATTGATCTGAGGCCAGGGGTGGCCTCTAGTGTGTGCCCAGGTATCCCTTCCTGTCTCTCTGTTTCTTAGTTTCTGGCCTATTTGTTGTTGTGACCAGGACCTTAGTCAATGCCTTAGTCTGTCTTTTGTTTCTTTTATCCTCACTCAGCTCCTTTCTCTTCTTCAGTTTCTCTCTTAAAGTATACCTTCTCGGGTTCTCTGACTAAATCCCTCAAAGTCATATCTTGTAATCCATCTAAGCATTGTAACTTTCTTTTAATATCCAGGGCAGCTTTCCCAATAAAGGCCATTGTGACAGATGCCTTTTGATCCTCTGCCTGAGGATCGAAAGGAGTATGTCTCTTATATGCCTACATAATTATCTCTAGGAACATACAGGGAGATTCATCAGGCCCTTAAATAATCTCTCTTACCTTGGCCAAAATTAGTTGGTCACCTAGCGGCCACTAAGATACCCACTATTAGAGCCCGGCGATAAGTGGACAGATGCTCCCTACCTTCAAAGGTGTTGGGGTCCCAGTTGGGTCGTTTCAAGAGAAAGCCGGCTTTGAATATGTTGGGAAGTTGTGTCGGTCACGCATTTGGTCCGAGGATACTTTTCTCTAGCCTCCAGGAGGATTCTCTTTTGTTCCTCTGTCATGAAGAGAGTGCCTAGGAGTTGTTGGCAGTCATCCCAAGTAGGTTGGTGTGAAAACATCAATGACTTCACCAGACCTGAGAGCCAGGTTGGGTCCTCGGTAAAAGGGGGATTGTTATTTTTCCATTTATATAGGTCTGAAGAGGAGAAGGCCAATACTGGTAGGCTTCCATTTTTTTCCCCATGGCCATCGTCAATCATTGGCCCTTAGGGATGGAGGGAAGCAACACGGGAGTTCCAGGGTTTTCAATCATTTGCCACCAGCGAGTTCCTTTAGCAAGTCCAGCTTCCTCCAGGGGAGGAGGGGCTGTGTGTGACGCAGGGGAGTTATCTGGAGGGCCCTGGGCTGGCTTAGCGTCCTCCAATTGCGGAGAGGCTGAGTCAGCAGCTGGAGAATCACTTAGAGGGTGTTGGGGGTTGTGGGACAAGGGTAGAAGATAAGGAAGGGGAGGAGAGTCCAGTAGAGTCAAATCTTGTGACTCAGGGAGAACAGAGGGTGGAGGAGGAGGAGGAGCAGAGGGGTTGAGAGATCGTGGGGGAAGGAGTAGGAACAGGGACACAGCAAGGAAAGGCTTCACCCACGGAAGAGGAGATTTGCAGAGGTCCTGCCAAGTTAAGGTATATTCCTGTTTATCAGTATGGCTATGTGGCCCTGGCTGTAAGACTATATCTCTGTCTTTTTAAATTAGTGGGAAGTAGAAAGATCCTTCTAGGGGCCATCCGAATCCAAAGGTGGGCCATTCTGAGGCACACAGAGTCTGCCAGGTCCAGCGTTTTACTGAAAAAGAAACATTCTGAGCCCTTAAGCGGACTTTGGTCCATAGATCAAGAGTCAGGGACAGAGGCATTGAAGTGATCTGTCCCATAATGAAAGATACACAAACAGTAAAAGCAACGACACAGGACACAGACAAGAGAAAACAATAAAGACAGGCAATGGACGTCCAACACTGAGACCAAGACTGAGCAGGCGGCAAAACCCGATGGGCTGGCAATACCGAATCTGAAACAAAGTATCACTGAGTCAAGGGGACTATTATTCCTCGATTCCCGAGTCCTCTGTGGCCTCCCCCAGGGACTTGGCTTGTGGCTCTGTGACACGTCTGCCAGCCACCATCAAAGAGAGCTCACACACTTCATCGACAGCCATTTTGCCAAGCCATAACCTGAAACCTGAAACCAGAAAGAGGCGCCTTACTTACCCTGAGAGTAGCCCATTGGGGTCTCTCGTTCACCGCTGCTGGAATTCAGTGGAACCTCCATATATAAAGATCGGAAGAGCATTGGGGGAAGAGACCACTAAGAGACTCTCTCATGCAAAAACAAAGGGTTTATTGGGGGTCCAGCATGCTGGGGCTCAGAGCTCATTTGAATAGAGCAGAGAACCCTGAGAACAGCTTAAGCAGAGCTTATATACTTTCCTTGAAGAGGGCAGGGAGGAAAGTTCATTGATGGGCCTGGGCGGGTGAGCAATTTGCGTGCAACTGGGTGAGGGAGTACATTCTGAAGTTTGGCTGTTGGGGACAGCACATTCTGGGAAAAAGTTTAGAAAACACTTCTCAAGATTTCAACAGTGTTTTATTAAGCATACAGAAAAACAGGAAGTGACAAGAATCTATTTTATTAACATTTCACTACCGACTATACTTTGCCAGATTTCCTAAAGTCTCTATTGATATCTGCATTCCTACATATTTTCCCCAGTTCATCATTGTGATTAATTCTTCACATGTGCTGACATTTACATTCACTCAATACCCGAAACCCTATAGCTAAAGAACTTTTGGTCCAAATCCTATACTCACTCTCCTTTATAAACATACCGACTATCTTCCTAATGCTCCTGACTATCCATTTTGACTGGAAGTTCTCTTTGAAAATCAATCATCCAAGTTACAAGGTCCTATGCTTAATACCGCAATCAAGGGCCCAATGCCCTTCTGGGCTTCAAATCTTACCTAGATTTCTGTTTTCAGATTCCTATATTTTACCTATATATTCTTGAAAATATCGCAGATTCCCAATACCATTATTCATCCAGCAGAATGATTTCTATTCCAAATCAAACCTGTTATTAACCCTAACCATACACTGTTCCTTCAATCTAACTTTAGAGAAGAGCAAGGACAGAGTTGGTCTTAAAATACAGGAATGTAGGGGATCTTCCAACTGCTGAGAAACTCAAAGGTCTATGCGCAAATGATCCCTAGAGAAGTTGTAGGCACCTATGAAGGAACTGAGAGAGCAAAAGTCATCTTTCATTGCAAACAACCTGGTCAGCATGAAGGGATGTGTCTGAATCAGCCTCTCTCTTCTTTATGTAGAGAAGAAGGAAAAAACGAGGCCTCTGTGGAGAGCTGTTCCTGGTTACCAATATTTGATATACCATTCTAACTTGTGAAAGTGTCAAAAAAATTAGGGACAGCCTCCATTTCATGGGACCTTTGGAAGCAAATGTTAGGACAATGTGCTTGCCAAGGCATTGACCTCATTCAGTTCCTGAAGGAAGTGACCTCACCTCACATTCTTGGTGATGGAACTCTCTGAACTTGGGATCCAGGCATCCAGGCACACAAATCTAGTCCCAGGCCCAGTCCCAGTGGTCTCCCTTCTTTTGATTTACCAAGGACAGAGTCAGTCTTTCTTGGTATCTACTGATGTGAGGATGGCCAAATGCCAGGAAAGCTCTGAAGAGTGGCCTTTCCTGAGTAAGCAGGAAGTGGCTCACCGCTGTCTCCTGACAACTTCACAGAGTTGGCCAAGGAAACCAGATCTGAGACAGAACAGGCCATTTGATGGGAACATAGTACGGCCCACCAGTCAGAGGTCACACCCGATAGTCAGAGACCTACTTTGGGAAAGGAGGTGACTTTGTGGGTGTGAGTGTGTGTTTGTGATTTTGTCTCATGTTTTGAGAATAGGTAGGAAAGGCAGTTTGTTTGGTTTGGAGTGGACGATTTCTAACAAGTGATTTGACAAGGCGAGTGTTTTTAAGTCTGTGTATCCCACTGTGTCCATGGTTGTAGACATTAGAAAAGAGAATGCATCAAAGGATGTGTCCAGGCTAGTAGAAAGCTTACCAGAATTCTTTCTGCCCAATGTATGAAAGGAATGCGGCTTGCCTTATGGATGGGTAACACCTGCTATCTTCCTAAGTTCCTGTTTTCTTCCTGAATTCTGGCCACTCTCCAGAATAGGCTCATGATTTTGTGACCAAGATAAGTACCGCCTCTAAGCTCTGTGACATGGCCATGTACTGGATAGCTGAAGGGAATGGTGAGCATCTCAGAAAATTCAGATATCAGTGTGACCAGGAAAGTCTCAGTGGAGAAACACTGCTTTGGGCCATTTGCTAACCTATTGTTCTGTTCCCCTGAATGTCAGGAAGGTCTTTGCCTCAGGCCACCCCTTTGTGAAGCCTAAAGAAAACAGTTTTCAAATGGAAATGAATGGGCATCACCTGTGGCTCTTTGCTTAATTGCTTTGGAAAGGGATGTGTCTGAATCAGCCTCTTGGCCCTGTGTGAGGTTGTGGCTTAGATTCTCAGCACCTAGTGGATGTAAAGAGAGATCCCATGTGTGCATCCAAAACCAAAACGGCCAAAAAGCAGTCCTTGTGGATGAAGTCTGTCGCCTTCCTCTTTAAAGTTCTTGAACTCCATCAAGTGAGAATAGGGATCCTTTGGGTCAAATGGGTTCTTCAAAGACCTGCAGAGGTGCTTGTGATTTCTCATGACTGCAAATCACATAAAAATATATACGTGACACTCAGTTTTCCACAAATTGGAGAAGCATAGAAGTATTAACGTCTAGCATATTTGATCACTACTGTTTCACATGAAGGGTGTCCAGACCACCCTGAATTTACGCCAATGAGGGGCAAGGGAGTTATTTTGGACACTCTCTTGGACTCCGCCACTCATGGAAACCTTCCGCCAGAGGTTGTGATTAGTGTCTATATGGAAGAAGATGAGGGCCATATGGGAGGGTTTTGGTTTTAAATTTGGTCATTTGTGTCCAGTATGAAGACATGACCTGGACCACCTGGGCTTGAACTCTGGTGTGATTCCCCTTAGAGACTGAATTCAGAGAAGTATTGCCATGAATTTTGTTGGGATTTTAGGAGTCCACCCATGAGAATCACCCTTGGAAACTGAGATCTAGGCCCAGGTTGGTTTTTCACAGAGCCCTGGGTATCTCAGCCAGGATATCACATGATTTAATTCTGAAAGACTTGGCAGCCATAGTTGAGAGTCACAACACCCATGGACGTCACATTGTAGACCTCAATGGGCCTGGCTTCATGTGACATTTTGGCCACTCTTTGGGAAGCCTTGCCTGTGAGACTTCTACAGAGCATTCATTGAAATGAGCTTCCTCACCATTTAATGGTTCCTGAATGAATTGAAACCCACAGTGCCTGCAACGTCATCCTTGAAAAATGCCTAGATAAATACCATGAAATTTTTGAAATTCCCATGACCAGGTGGCACTGGAGAAACTTTGGATGTCCTGTTGCTGATCGTAAATATGCAAGACAGTGCCTTGATTGAGTGGGTTTCATGAAAATGGTGTAGAACAGAGATGCCAGTATGTTGGAACCTGCTGAGTAGTGGGCCTAGAGCAGTGGTAGCCAGATGTGTGATAAAAAATTTGTGGTGGGGCCATGTGGATCTGCCATTGGCTTCCAAATGGCTTGTGACTGACATAGTGCAGCCAGCAGACCCTTCCATGTAAAGGCTTCTTGTTATATGGAGATGTTTCCGGGCAATGTTCAGAATCAGGTTGCTATAGACATGTGGCCAAGCTATGTGGGATAGAAGCCTGGTTGGTGCATTCTCCTGCAGACCCTGACCAACCACACATGAAAGAATTGCCTCCAGAACTGTGTCCCAGTTGAACTTCTTTTATTTCATGAAGCAAATGCCAAAGTCCCAGTGCAGCAGCAAGAAACACCACGAAAAGTGGAGGATTACCAAATGGCTTCCCAGTCCACATGGGAATACCCTTAGCCCCCAGTGGCCACAGTTTACTTACAAAGAGAGAATTCAGCACTGCTGCCTCATGTTCATTGGAAAATAAGAAATCATGTCCTCCAGGTCACATAGATGCAGACACAGCTTTGATGGTCTCACTAGAAAGAAGCTAAAGCTCCTGACAAAAACATATATTTCAAGTGCCCAAACTCAGAGGCAGTTTCTCAAGAAGTATTTAGGCCAGCAGAGCTCCATATATATGGAGTTTTTATCCTGTCCCATACTAGGAAAACTCCTCTACCACTTCCAAGGTTGTAAACTCCTGAGCATATTATTCACAGATTTTATTACTCTACTCCTCTAATTGTGTCTTACTTTGGGGGAAAAAAATGTCAAGGAATTGTTCTGGATGAGAGTGGGAAGATTTTGTTTAGCACATATTTGCATACACATTGGTTTCATTTTTCTATTTTACATTTGATATACTGAATCCCTGACACTAACACATACCCTACTAGATTCTGAATACTAATCCTAATATGATGGAGAAAAATAACCGAAACAGAATAGAAATACAAGCAGTTCAGAGGAGGCACGTTGTATACTTGGACTTGCCTTTTGCATTATATAGGGTAGGAGTTATAAATCTAGTAAATTTTTTGTTGAAATAGTTTCCCATGTGCTTTTACAGTTAACAAATATGTGAATTCCTGTCTCCCTTTCTCTGTATTCTATTCAGCACATGTATTTTTATATGCACATTTAGAATCCTACCTGGTATCACACGTACATTCTTGTGAGTTACATAACTTGGCAGATACAAAGTGTGAGAAGAGATCACTCCTCCTAAACGCTGTTTGAACTGAAAATTCAAACTATGGGTGAGCTTCCTAGTTGAAAAAAGTTATACATAAATCCATATCCAGTAAAATGAATATTTTTGGATCTGTGGATGATATGTATTTCACGGTGTAATTTGATTGGCATATATATTGCTAATTTTTAAAATCTGTGTGTGGTTATATATATATATATATATATATATATATATATATATATATATATTCTCTCCAGATATTTCAAAATATTTAATATATGTGTCTTATTATACACTCCCTAAATTCATTCATGAATATGTATGTGAATTTATAAAAAACTTTTCACAAGATTATTCTCAGAAATATTCATTCACCTGATATACGTATTTTTTTCCTAGTATTGAAAACTAACTTCAGTGAATGGTGCATATGAATCCTAATATTTCTACAGTAACTGATCCAGTTTCACATCAATGCAAGTAGATTCCTATGGGACATGATAAGTATTTTGAAGGTCATTTTTATTTCAACACTGGTACATTACTATTTCTTCAGTTTATGCACATTATTGGATATATATTTCATCCACAAGTTCACAAATTTATAGGCATATATTTCACTTTCAATCACTTTCTGCTTCAGAAAACACGTGTTCCGCCATGTTTCAAACTGGTTTTTTCATGAGACTTCTTTCAAAACACATTATTTTTGATTTCCATAATCACTTTTGAAGCAAAACTCACACACTCTTCATGATAAACCATAAGCCTAGGATTACAATTAGATGTATAACTAGTTGTTATGAATGATTCTATATCAATATATGATTTCTTGAGAGGCAAGATGGCCGCAAAGGGAGTGCAGTAACTCCGTGTACTGCGTCACTGTGAGGGAAAATGACGAGTTAGAACGGCTAAAAGCTATCTTGTTAGGAATTTCCAGCAAAATTGGGGTGCTCCAAAACCTAGTGGAAGGATTTTCATCGCACGAGGATCAGCTTCAGGGGCTCAAATGCGAGCGATCTGTCCGTCTGTATGGAGCGCTGCTTGTTCGGCAGATCACCCCATGGCTGGAGTCTGCGGCGCGCGCTGGGAAATGACAGGCTGGTGGCGCAGAGATACAGCAATGCTGATTCTGTGGGCTCCTGCCAGCTAGGCATTTGCTGAGCTCGGAGCTGAATTCTGGGTTGGAGACAGGGAAAGGAAACGGTCCAGGTTGTTTCTCCACACCGGTCAGACCACGGAGGAAGCCAGCGGCCACCATCTTGGAGAGCTGACGTCACCATCCTTTTTTTCGACTGATTGCAGCTCTTTCAGCTATAGAACAGTTAATTTCAGGCTGACAATTGTCTGCATCTCGCAGACAAATTGCTCAGACTTAGTGCTAAATAACCCGCGGAAACTGCTTCTTGGAGCCTGCTCCTATCAGAACACGCACCGAGCCCGGAGTGTCGGAGTTCCGGCTCCCAGAGCTGCTCTGGCCCAGGGCTATAGAACCCGCTGAAACTGCTTCTTGGAGCCTGCTCCTGTCGGAGCATGCACCAAGTCCGGAGAGGCCGAATTCTGGCTCCCGGAACTGTTTTGGCCCGGTGATAAAGAACCCGCGGAAACTGTTTCTCGGTCCGGGTCCTGCTGAATACTGTGGAGGCCAGAGGGGCCGAACAGAGCCGCCGCCCGGGCCCGTAACAGGTCCAGCGACCTGCCGGCGTGGTAGTCAAGAAAACCCGGAGGCAGCACTGGCACAGGAGCCGGCGGTAGCTGCGCGGCGCGGGTCTCCCAGCTACCGCTCCCACCAGTGCTGACAACTGAGGTCTCTTGCACCGACTCGCCTCGGCGTGGGACTCACGGCTACCGCTCCCACCAGTGCTGACAACTGAGGTCTCTTGCACCAGATACGGGGGCGTGGCTACCAGAAGGTAAGCAAATTGGCTGGGGATTCTCAGCCCCAAGCTCTACAAACTTAGGGCCTGAGGGAGGCCAACAAGAAGAGTGTGCCCAGGCACTAATGAAACAGCTGCTCCACGCGTGTGCAAGGTAGGCGGAACTGTGAACACCGACAAAACAGGCCCAGTGAACCGCCAGACACATCCCTCCGGTTGGGGGAGGGGCAGAGCCACCGGGCGCCTGCAAGGTAGGCGGACCCGCGACCCACCAGCAGAAAATGCACAGCAATCCACAAAGCGGCATAGCCACCCCCCGAGCCTACAAGGTAGGCAGACCTGTGACCTACCGGCAGGTCATGCCCAAAAACCTGCGGAGGGGCACAGCTGCCCCACGTGCCTGCTAGGTAGGCTGAACCGTGACCACCAACAGAACAGGCCCAGCGGCCGGCCAGACACATCGCCCCGCCCAGGTTGGGGGAGGGGCAGAGCCGCCGGGCGCCTGCAAGTTAGGCATACCTGCGAATCACCAGCAGATCAGGCCCAGCAACCGCGGAGCAGCAGATCCACCCCCGGGCCTGCAAGGTAGGCACACTTGCCACCCACCGGCAGGTCATGCCCAACAAACTTCGGAGGGGCACAGCTGCCCCACGAGCCTGCTAGGTAGGTAAAACCGTGACCACCGACAGAACAGGCCCAGAGGCCGGCCAGATACATCGCCCCGCCCCGGTTGGGGGAGGGGCAGAGCAGCCGGGCGCCTGCAAGGTAGGCAGACCTGCGACTCACCAGCAGATCAGGCCCAGCAACTGTGGAGCGGCAGAGCCACCCCCGGGCCTGCAAGATAGGCGCACTTGCCACCCACCGGCAGGTCAGGCCCAAGAAACTGCGGAGGGGCACAGCTGCCCCACGAGCCTGCTAGGTAGGCAGAACGCTGACCACCAACAGAACAGGCTCAGAGGCCGGCCAGACACATTGCCCCACCCCGGTTGGGGGAGGGGCAGAGCCGCCGGGCACCTGCAAGTTAGGCAGACCTGCATCTCACCAGCATATCAGGCCCAGCAACCCGCGGAGCGGCAGAGCCACCCCCGGGCCTGCAAGGTAGGCGCACTTGCCACCCACCGACAGGTCAGGCCCAGCAACTCTCAGAGAGACCCAGCTGCTCCACGCGCGTGCAGGGTAGGCGGAACCGTGACCACCGACAAAAGAGGCCCAGTGGACCGCCAGACACATAGCTCCGGTTGGGGGAGGGGCAGAGGCGCCGGGTGCCTGCAAGGTAGGCGGACCCACGACCCACCAGCAGAACAGGCACAGCAATCCACAGAGCGGCAGAGCCACCCCCCGAGCCTACAAGGTAGGCAGACCTGCGACCCACTGACAGGTCAGGCACAAAAAACTGCGGAGGGACACAGCTGCCCCACGTGCCTGCTAGGTAGGCTGAACCATGACCACCAACGGAACAGGCCCAGCGGCCGGCCAGACACATTGCCCCGCCCCGGTTGGGGGAGGGGCAGAGCCGCCGGGCGCCTGCAAGTTAGGCAGACCTGCAACTCACCAGCAGATCAGGCCCAGTGACCTGCGGAGCGGCAGAGCCACCCCTGCGCCTGCAAGGTAGGCAGACTTGCCATCTACCGGCAGGTCAGGCTCAGCAACTCTCAGAGGGACACAGCTGCTCCACGCACGTGCAATGTAGGCGGAACCGTGACCACCGACAAAACAGGCCCAGTGGCCCGCCAGATACATCACCCCGGTTGGGGGAGGGGCAGAGCCGCCACCAGCGCCTTTTAGGTAGACATACCTGCAACCGACAGACAGAACAGGCCTAGTGGCCAGCGGAGGGGCAAAACCGCTGCTCACTCCTGCAAGGTAGGCGGACCTGTGACCACCGAAAGAACAGGCCCATCGAAAGTAGAGGCACAGCGGCCTCCCGGCGTGGTAGGCACATTGCCTCAATTGAAGGAGGGGCAGAACCACCGCCAAAGCCTGCAAGGGAGACGATGCAGCTATACAAAAGCAATATAAATATATAGGGGGAAAAAATCAATAACACAACAGTTTCACCAAGCAGAAAGAAACGCGATCAGTATGAAAAGACAAGGAAAAAAAGGACCACAAGCAATGCAGGTCAATTCAACTTTAGAAGAGGTAATATCTGCAGCAGATGGAATGTCAGATAAAGAATTCAGGATATACATGCTTCAGATGATCTGGAGTCTCAAGGAAGACATTAGACAGCAAAATCAGACAATGAAAGACCACTTCGACCACTTCGACAATGAATTACATAAACAAATCCAAGAAGCAAAAGATCAATTATTCAGGGAGATAGAGGTTATAAAAAACAAACAAACAGAAATCCTGGAAATTCAGGAAACAATAAACCAACATAAAAACTCAATTGAGAATACTACCAGAAGAGTAGAACACTTAGAAGATAGAACATCAGACAATGAAGACAAAGTATTTCAACTGGAGAAGAACATAGACAGCTCAGCAAAGCTGTTAAGAAACCATGAGCAGAACATTCAAGAAATATGGGATAACATAAAGAGACCAAACTTAAGAGTCATTGGGATACAGGAAGGTATTGAGGTCCAAACCAAAGGAATGAGCAATCTATTCAACGAAATAATACGAGAAAACTTCCCAGACTTGAAGAATGAGACAGAATCCCAAATCCTAGAAGCCTACAGGACCCCGAATGTGCAAAATCATAAGAGATCCACACCTAGACACATTATAATGAAGATGCCCAACATACAGAATAAGGAGAGAATTTTAAAAGCTACAAGAGAAAGGAAGCAGATTACATTTAGGGGTAAACCAATCAGGATAACAGCTGATCTTTTAACACAGACTCTGAAAGCTAGAAGATCCTGGAATAACATATTTCATACACTAAAAGAAAATGGGTTACAACCAAGAATTGTGTATCCCGTGAAATTAAGCTTCAGGATGGAAGATGAAATTAAAACCTTTCATGATAAATAAAAGTTAAAAGAATTTGCAGCTAGAAAACCATCTCTTCAAAACATCCTCGGCAAAATATTACAGGAAGAGGAAATGGAAAATGTCAATGAAAACCAACAGCGGGAGGTAGTACAGTGAAGGGGGGGGAATAATCAAAGAGGAAATATATCAAGAACTATGTAATGTTTTGAACAACCTACAATAAAAATTAATTAAAAAAATATATGATTTCTTATATATTTTCATATATCAATTCAATACATTATTTAAAGGGGAACCAGTTATATTATTTATTAACTGTATGATCTATTCATGCATTATCTCTATATTCATAGACACAGGGTACACCTATTTTTACCCTCAATACTAATTTATACGTTTTCAAAATATTCCTCAAAAAATGGTGGAAGAAATACTCATGTCACCTGATCTATATATACATTTTATCACAGTAATATTCTGTACAAAAAAATCAAAGGTCACCCTTAAGTTTGTACCAAAGCCTAAATGGAAAGTGAGCATGGATTACTAAAACCTTCCATGTCCAGGTGGCCTAATGCTCTCAAATGTCAATCTTATTGGTGACTACATTTTTGTTTCTTCCTAAGATTATATATTCAACCTCAAGCCTGTTGAAAATGTCTAATCCTGTCACTCACTTTATACTTTGCCTGATTTAGTAATGTCTCTATTTATATCTATTTTCCTACATATTTTCCCCTGTTCATCATTGTGACTGACTCTTCACTTGTGCTGACATTTACATTCACTGTCTACCTGAAACCCTATTGCTTAAGAACTTTTGGTCTAAATCCTATTCTCACTGTTCTTTGTAAACCTACTGACTATCATCCTAATCCTACCGACTATCCCTTTTTGAGTGGATGTTCTCTTCGACATTCAATCATCCAAGGTACAAGCTCCTATGCCATTGCATATAGATTTATCTGAGGGTCTCCTTTCATTTCCAAGCAATTTCCCTTAAATAATTCAAAGCTAAGTGTACCAATTAAGGGCCCAATGCCCTTCTGGACTTCATATCTTCCATAGATTTCTGTTTTTATACTTATATTTCACCTATATATTCTTGTAAATATCATAGTTTCCCAATACCATTATTCGTCATGCAGAAGGATTCCTAACCCCAAATTGAACATGTTACTAACCCAAAACCATACATTGTTCTCTCAATCGAACTTTACAGAACAGCAGGGACAGGGTTGCTCTTAAAATACAGGAATGTAGGGCATGTTCCAGCTGTTGAGAACATCAAAGGTCCATGCAGAAATGATCCCTTGAGAACATGTAGGCAGCTACGAAAGACCTGAGAGAGAAAAGTCATCTTCTATGGCAAACAACCTTGTCAGCATGAAGGGATGTGTATGAATCAGCCTCTCTCTTCTTAATGTAGAGAAGATGGACCAAAACAGTGCTAGGTGGAGAGCTGTTCCCGGGTGCCCATGGTTTATATACCATTCTAACTTGTGAAAGTGTCACAGGAAGTAGGGGCAGCCTCCATCTCATGGGACTCTTGAAAGCAACTGTTAGGACAAAGTGGTTGTCAAGGCAATGACCTCATTCAGTTCCTGAAGAAGTGATCTACCTCACTTCCTTGGTGATGGAACTCTCTTAACTTGGGATCCAGGAAGCCAGGCACCCGGAGCCAGTCCAGTCCCAGACCCAGTAGGCTCACTTGTTTGAATTTACCAAGGAGAGTGTCAGTCTTTCTTGGTACCTACAGATGTGAGGATGGCCAAATACCAGGAGAGCTCTGAATAGGGGCCTTTCCTGAGAAAGTAGGTAGTGGTTCACCGCAGGCTCCTGACGACTTCACAGAGTTGGCCAAGGAGACCAGATCTGAGATAGGACAGGCCATTTTGGGGGAACATAGTATGGCCCACCACTCAGAGAAAACTCCGGATAATCACAGAGTTACATGGGGGAAGGAGGTGTCTTTGTGGGTGTGGATGTGATTTTGTGGTTTTGTCTCATGATCTGAGAATAGGTAGGAAAGACGGTTTGTTTGATTTGGAGTGGTCTTCTTCTAGTAAGTCGTTGGACAAGGCAAGTGTTTCTATGTCTGTGTATCCCACTGTGTCCGTGGTTGTAGACATTAGAAAATAGAATGCAACAATTGATATGTCCTGTATAGTAGAAAGATTCCCGGCATTCATCCTGCCCAATTTATGAATGGACTGCAGCTTGCCTTATCCATGGGCAACACCTGCTACCTTCCTAAGTTCCTGTTTCTTCCAGAATTCTCACCACTCTCCAGAATATTCTCATGGTTTTGTGTCCAAAATATGTACCACCTCCAAGCTCTGTGACATTGCCATGTCCTTGATAGCTGAAGGGAATGGCGAGCATCTCAGAAAACACAGATATCAGTGTGACCAAGAAAGTCTCAGTTGAGAAACCATGCTTTCGGCCTTTTGCTTATCAATTGTTCTGTTTCCCTGAATGTCAGGAAGGTCTTTGCCTCAGGCCACCCCTTTGTGAAGCCTGAAGAAAACAGTTTTCAAATGAAAATGAATGGGCACCACCTGTGGCTCTTTGCTTAATTGCTTTGGAAAGGGATGTGTCTAAATCAGCCTCTTGGCCCTGTGTGAGGTTGTGGCTTAGATTCTCAGCACCTGATGGATATAAAGAGAGATCCCATGTGTGCATCCAAAACCAAAATGGCCAAAAGAGCAATTATTGTGAATGAAGTCTCTCGCATTCATTTGTAAGGTTCCTGACCACCATCAAGTGAGAATACGGATCCTTTGGGTCAAATGAGTTATGCACAGCCCTGCAGAGGCTAGCCCATAGGTTTTTGGGTTTTCTCATGGCTCCAAATCATATAAAGAATCTATACCTGACAGTCAGTACGCCTCAAATTGGAGATGCAGAGCAGTATTAACAGCTAGCCTATCTGATCACTCCTGGTTCACCTGATGGGTGTCCAGGCCACCTTGACTTTAGGCAAATGAGGGGCAAGGGAGCTTATTTTTGACACTGTCTTGGGCTGCACCCCTCATGAAAAACTCCAGCCAGAGGTTATGATAAGTGTCTATATGGAAGAAGATGAGGGCCATGTGGGAGTGTTTGGTTTTAATTGTGGTCATTTGTTTGGCGGTTGGAAGAGATAACTGGATCCACCTGGGCTTGAACTCTATCATGATTCCTCTTAGAGACTGAGTTCTGGAATTTACCTCAAAGAAGTATTGCCATGAAATGTGTTGGGATTTTGGGAGGCCACGCATGAGAAGCCTCCCTTGAAAACTGAGATCGAGTGCCAGGGTGTCTTTCCACAGTGCAGTGAGAATCTCAGCCAGGATATCACATGATTTTATTCTGAAAGACTTGGCAGCCATAGTTGAGAATCTAAACACATATGGAACTCATATTGTAGACCTCAATGATCCTGGCTTCATGTGACCTTTTGGCCACTCTTTGGGAAGCCTTGCCTGTGAGATTTCTCCAGAGTTTTAATTTAAATGAGCTTCCTCACCACATAATGGTTCCTGCATTAATTGAAACGTACAGTGACTCCAACTTCATCCTTCAAAAATGGCTAAATAAATACCATCAAATTTCTGAAATTCCCATGACCAGGTGGCACTGGAGAACCTTTGGATATCCTGTTGCTGATCATGAGTGAAATAATTCCCCACGCAATGACACTTCACCGGGAGAATTCCAATTTTATTGCTCAAAGCTGTGTGCTTATATAGAACTAAGGGGGAGATGGTAGGGCTTAGATAAATGGCAGCAACCCGTTTATTGGCAAGTTCTTTCAGATATCAGCTCCAGAGCCCAGGAATTAGTTCTCATTGGGGCTAAGGTTCCCCACAAGTGAGATTTGAAATTGGCGCTGACGTGAGAGTTCACAAGGGTGGGAACTTTTTGCGCCACTGCAGAAATGAAGAAGGTAGGAAGAAGAAGTCCTTAGGCGCCATGTTGAGGTTTTTCTCTGGGGTATGGCTGCCATTTATTCTTTTCCCAACATTCCACCCTTTTTGTTTTCTTAGGAAGTGGGGCGTCATTTGTCAGATCCGGCTGCTTCCTGCTGTGTGGGGGTGGTGTGGGGCCTAGAAAGAGAAGTGGAGGAATGCTCATGGAGCAGGTTTGGGATTATCATGGCAGCCAGAAATAAAACCCAGTGGCTATAGACAGCTACTTTCGTAGGGGTGAAGTCAATGAATGTTCCCTGAAGCCAAAGTTGTCGATGGCATGGAACTAGTCCTGGATGGAAGAGATTGTTGGTATCAGCCACTGGTCCTGTAACAGAGACTCTAGGAAATACTGGAAGCGTTGCCTGGACATGGCGTCACCAGCACCTGAAGAAGATCAGAGCAAATAAAAACAGAATGAAGATAAAAATTAAAGGAAATGTCATTTTTTGGCAGAAGTTCCATGTTGGGGGACTGACATAGAAGAGGCCAAGGGCCATGAGAAATCTTAGAAGGTGGTAAAGACTCATGAATCCAGGATGGCAGATTAAGAGGTTCTCAGAGCTCGTTGTCTCCCGCTGTCTGATACCCATTGCATTCCATCATGCCTGGTAGTGAGCTTCATCACTGAGTTACTGTTCTCTTGGAGATGTTGGGGGTTCATCGGTCATCAGAGGCTGGTAGTGCCTAAGCAAAAGCTGGTTGAAAGTTTGATTAGGAATTTTTTGCAGTTGGGTTTGAAGGCACTTCATTTTGCAGGGCAAGAGAGCACAAAAAGGAGCATCCCAATAAGGGGCCCCAAGATATGTAGTAAGTACATGGCAAGATAGGATTGGAAGAACCCTATGATGGGATTGGAGGAGGTATGTTTGAGAAATTCGGTCGATAATTCCTGCAATTTAACAACATTTTTTTTATTAGCCCAGATTCATTAACATAATAGCAAAATTCCTCTCTGAGGAATAGGCATGTAACCCCTTTTTCTGCAGTGAGAAGATCAATTGCCCTTTGGTTCTGTAAAGCCACTTGTGCCAATGATGTAACCTGCCGCTGCAAGGAACCCAGAGACTCAGCCATGGTATTGAGTGTTTCCTGCAGTTTTTGTTGAAGGTCATTGGATGCCCATAGAGCATGACCTATAGCTCTACCAGAGAGTCCGAGACTCGTCACTGAGGTTGTTAAAATGAGGCCTACCAGAACCGGCAGAAAGACTACCTTATGGGTGCGGGAAGGTAGGGCCAACTGTCGGAATTCGGTGGGAGTATACAAAGATAGCTGAGGAACTACAGTAACCAAGAAACAGGTGCCAGAGACATTGATCGTTGAGGTACTTAAAGACCCATTACACCAGAGGAAATGTTCAGGTTGCCTAAACACAGGGCTCTATGGGGTGTTGTAGCTCAAGGAATAAACGGGTAAAGGATTCATTATTGGCAGGTGGAAACAGATGAAAGGAAATAAAGTATTGGTGGAATAACTTTCCCACAGTGGGTTACGTGTCACATGTAGGGTTTGTCCTTTTTAGAGAAATTGTAGGGTTTTGCTGGAATATTTTCTGCCGCTAATGGGACTGCTGCTAGAAGTGGACGACTAAGTGAAGCACAGAGAAAGCACTGAGAAGTAGGCAAAGAAAGACGGGTGGAGTTTAATAATCAAAACGTTTGGTGTAGCAAATTGAGCCATGTGGGAGAGGGACCTGAGGGGGTTGAAGGCTCTGAATCCTCTTTGGATGAGCTATGGATACGATCTCGAAGTTTTGATTCTGAGTCCTTAATGTGTTCGACTACCTGGATGGTTGCCTTAGGTGGCGTAATCAGGGTGCGGCCAATAGTCATCCACCCTGTGGGTCTGACTGAGGTTGTCTGAGCATAGACAGCAAACTCAACATAGCCCCAACGTTTGGCCTTGGGGTCAGGTTTATCTAAAGTATACCATCCATTGTTATTGGATGAAGAGCCTTTATGCCACTTTATGTAACTAGAAGTCCACCCTTCAGGGTAACCGAGTGAGTGGTAAGAATAGCTACCACGTTCATCATGGAACCTGCATGACCAATAGGGGCACCCATTATATATCTCAGGCCACCAATGACAATAATCTTTTGTTTGATCAAAAAGGAAGCAAATGAAAGGCCAGTTCCAGCTACCAGGGACGAAGGTCCTTGAAGGTGACAATTTTAGGGAAATAGAGGTGCAGTTGTGGATGAAGCAAGTAGTTGCATCCACTCCGCGGACCGTCTGCATGCCATGTTCTGAGTATCGTTCCCGAAGAGTGAATAAATGCATGGTAGGTGAGGAGGGTAAAGACCAGTCCTGACAGAGCACAGAAAATAAGCAGAGCACAAAAAACAAGCAGTTAGAGAAGACTAGGGTGTTGGGAGAGCTCATTGTGCCTTCTTTAAGAGGAATTGGGCTGCAAGGAAAACCGTGTGAGCCGCAACTTAAATGCGTGAGATGGGTGTGGAGAGCAGGAGTAAAGGGGAGGTTCAGGAGGTGATTCTTGGAGTTCCTCTGGGGTGGCCCTGTCGTCAGCATGTGGGGCCTCCTGGTGATGTGGCTTCAACCTAGACATGTGATTCCAGGGAGTGAGACGGTTGTCTGGTAAGGAGAGTTTGGCGGCGGTGGGGGTACAGAGAATGACAGGATAGGGGCCTTCCCATTTTGGGGCAAGAGTCCCTTTCTCCTCTGGGGTATTATAATTGACTAGACTAACAGGTGTTAAGGGAGGAGTGTTTGGAGAGGAGACTGGGTCCGGAAGAAGCCAGTCCTGATATTTCCAGAGTTCCGAGCGGAGATGAAGCAAGAGAGGCAAAGACAAATCTCGGGTGAGAGGTCCTTGTGAAATGACCAACGCAGGGGTTATAAGATGTCTTTCATACATTATCTCAAAAGGAGACAGTAAAGATGGTTTCTTAGGGAGAGCTCTGATTCGAAGCAAAGCCAAGGGAAGGAGTTTGACCCAGTCTATGTTTAATTCCATTGTCAATTTGGTAAGGACTTCCTTTAGAGTACGATTTACCCTTTCCACATTCCCTGAAGCCTGGGGGAAATATGGACAGTTGAAATGCCACTTGAAGGAGAGGGCTTGAGAGACCTTTTGTGTGATCCTAGAAGTAAACTCAGGGCCATTGTCATATTGTAGGGAAGTGGGCATACCAAACCTGGGGATGATGTCTGTCAGTAAGATTGAAGCTAAAGTGGAAGCCTTTTTATTGGAAGTGGGAAATGCCTCAACCAAACCAGAGAAAGTGTCCACAAAGACAAGGAGGTATTTAGTGTGCCATACTGTGGGCATGTTGGTGAAGTCTACCTGCCAGTCAGCAGAGGGAATGTGTCCCCGGGCTTGTTGGGAAGGGAAACGTTTGGGCCTTAAAGGAGTATGAGGGTTGGTCCGCTGACAGATCTGACAATTAGAGGCTATATTCTGTAGCATGGCTTGTCAGAGGGAGTGAGGAAGAAGAAACTCTGTAAAAAGAGGGTCAAAGACTGAGAATTGGAAAGGAATAGAGTATGAAGGAACTTGAAAAGATGCTTGTTCTTACTGAAAGAAGTAGGGGCTTCAGATGAGCTGTCTAAAGTGGCCATTATATGTCCACCATGGGGGCCATGATTGGAAGTGGTAGCAGCCATTCGTGCCACCTGGTCAGCTTTGGCATTGCCCTCAGTGATAAGAGAGCCGTCCTTCTGATGGGACCTACAATGGACATCTCCCAACTGGGTGGGTAAGTGGGAGGCCTCTATCAGATTGGTTATAAGAGCTGAATTAGTGATCGCATTACCTTTGGTGGTAAGTAGGCCTCGCTTCTTTCAAATTGCAGCATGGGATAATAAGATATGGAAGACATATTTTGAATCATTTTAGAGGGTGAGGGATTTGCCTTGTGCTAGAAGGCAGGCACGAGTGGATGCTATAAAATCAGCCTGCTGGTCTGTAGTTCCTGAAGGCAAAACTTTGGCCTCTATAATCTCAGTGGCTGAAAATACAGCGTATCCAGAGTAATGAGTTCCATTCTGCCTAAAGGAACTGCTGTCAGTAAACCAGATAAGGTCAGGCTTGGTGAGTGGTCTCTCAAAAATGGAAGAATGACAGGGGAGGAAATCATCTAAGTTTTCCAAGCAATTTTGAGTTGGTGTGTGAGACATGGGAGTTATTGGGAGCAGTGAGGCAGGGTTCAGTGCAGAGCAGGGGAGGAAAATAATATTAGGGTTTTCCAGAAAGGAAGTGAGGAGCGACAGAACTCTGGATGTAGGGAGGGTTTGAAGACCCTTTTAAGGTAAAAGATCTTTCAAGTGATGTGGGGAGTAGATAGTTCAAGGGGCCCCAAAAGTCAGATTAGAGGCTTCTTTGTGTAAAATTTGTCCAGTAGCCAGAGCTCTTAAGCAAGGGGCCCACCCACGGATGGAAAATAAGAAACCATGTCCTCCAGGTCACATAGATGCAGACCCAGGTTGATGATTTCACTAGAAAGAAAGCTAAAGCACGTGACAACAACATATATTTCAAGTGCCCAACCTCACAGGCAGTATCTCAAGAAGTCTCTAGGACAACAGACCTCCATGTTTTTGAAGTGTTTACCCTGTCCCTTACTTTTGGAAACTCCTCTAACACTTCCAAGGTTGTGAACTTCTGATCGCATTCCATTCCAGATATGTATTCATGGATTTTCTAACTCTTCTCCTCTAATTGTGTCTTACATGGGGTGAAGGTGTTGTCAAGGTATTGTTCTGGATGAGAGTGGGAAGATTTTTGTGTAGCACATATTTACATACACATTGGATTCATTTTCCAATTTTCCATTCGAAATACTGAATCCCTGTCAGTAACCCATACCCTAATAGACTCTGACTACTAATCCTAATATGATGGAGACAAATAACCCAAACATAATATTAATACAAGCAGTTCAGAGGAGGCATGGTGTATAGTTGGTCTTGCCTTTTGCATGATATAGTGTAGGAGTTATAAATCTTGTCAATTGTTTGTTGAAATAGTACTCCATGTGTTTTTAAAGTTAACACATATGTGAATTTCTGTCTCCTTTTTTCTGTAGCCAATTCAGCACATGTATTTTTATATGCACATATAAAATCATACCTGGTATCACACGTACATTTTTGTGAGGTGGCTAACTTGGCAGAAACAAAGTATGAGAAGAGATCACCCCTCCTAAACGCTTTTGGAACTGAAAATTCAAACTATGAGTGAGATTTTTAGTTGAACAACATTATACATAAATCCATGTTCAGTAAAATTAATATTTTTGGATCGGTGGATGATATATATTTCACGATGAATTTTGATTGGCATATATATTGCTACTTTCTAATGTTTCTCAGTGAGATATATATATATATATATTCTCTAGATTTTTCCAAATATAAAATATATGTGTCCTATTATACACTCCCTAAATAATTCACTCATGCTCATGTATGTGGTTTTATAATCAAATTTTCATACGATTATTTTCAGAAATATTCATCCACCTGAAATACATATTTGTTTTCTAGTACTGAAAACTCACTTCACTGAATGGTGCAAACAAATCCTTATATTTCTACTGTAACTGACCCAATTTAACATCAATGCAAGTAGATTCCAAAGGGGCATGATGTGTATTTTGACGTTCATTTTTATTTAACCCTGGTACATTACTATTTCTTCAGTTTTTGTACATCATAGTATATACATTTCATCCACAAGTTCACAAATTTAAAGACATTTGAAACACATTCAATCACTTCCTGCTTCAGGACACATGTATTCCTCCTTGCTTTTGACTGGTTATTTATTGAGACTTCTTTCCAAACACATTATTTTCGATTTCCATAATCAATTTTGAAGCAAAACTCACACACACTTTATGATAAACCACAACCCTAATATTACCATTAGATGTATAACTGGTTGGAATGAATGTATGTATGTCAATATGACATTTCCTGTGTATTTTCAGATATCAATTTATTCCAATTTCTAAAGTTGGAATCTGTTATATTATATATTCACACATGGTACACCTATTTGTGCCCCCAATACTAATTTATATCTCTTCTAAATATTGCTCCCAGAAATGGTGCAAGGAAGACTCATGTCACCTGATCTACATATACATTTTATCACAGTAATATTCTGGCCACAAAATGCAAAGTCACACTTACAATTGTACCAAAGCCTAAATGGAATGTGAGTATGGATTATGAAAATCACCCATGTCCATGTTGCCTAATGCTCTCAAATGTCAATCCTATTGGTGACTACATATTTGTTTCTTCCTAAGATTATGTATTCAACCTCAAGCCTGTTGAAAATGTCTAATCCTATCAATCACTTCATCATTTGCCTGATTTCCTAATGTCTCTAATGATATCTGCTTTCCTACATATTTTCCCCAGTTCATCATTGTGACTGACTCTTCAAATGTGCTGACATTTACATTTTCTGTCTACCTGAAACCCTATTGCTAAGGAAGTTTTTGTCCAAATCCTGTACTGACTCTTTTTTCTAATCCTATCAAGTATCTTCCTAATCCTACCAACTATCCTTTTTTGACTGGATGTTCTCTTCAACATTCAATTATCCAAGGTACAAGGTCCTATGCCATTATGTATAGATTTATCTGAGACACATGTGCACAACATAATTCAGAGTAAAGTATCCCAATCAAGGATCCAATGCCCTTTTGGGCTTCAAATCTTACCTAGATTTGTGTTTTCATACATATATTTCACCTCTATATATCCTTATAAATATTGCAGGTTCCCAATACCATTATTCATGCAGCAGAATGATTCCTAACCCAAATCAATCATGTTATTAATCCTAACCATACTTTGTTTCCTCAACCTAACTTTACAGAAAAGCAAGGACAAAGTTGTTCTTATATAGAAATGTAAGAGATCTTCCACCTGCTGAGAACCTCAAAGGTCCATGCAGAAGTGAACCCTGGGGAAGATATAGAAAGCTATGAAGGACCTGAGAGAGCGAAAGTCATCTTTCATGACAAAAAAAAAAAAAAAAACAGGTCAGGATGAAGGGGTGTGTCTGAAGCAGTCTCTCTCTTCTTAATGTAGAGAAGATGGACCAAACCAGGCTTGTGTGGAGAGCTGTTTACGGGTGCCTATGTTTGATATACCATTCTTACTTGTGAAAGTGTCACAGGAAGTAGGGGCAGCCTCCATCTATTGGGACACTTGGAAGCAACTGTTAGGACAAAGATGTTGCCAAGGCAGTGACCTCATTCAGTTCCTGAAGGAAGTGACCTATATAACTTTCTTGGTGATGGAACTCTCTGAACTTGGGATCCAGGAAGCCAGGCACCCAGAGTCATTCCCAGTCCCAGTCCCAGTGGCCACACATGTTTGGATTTACCAAGGACAGAATCGGTCTTTCTGTGTAACTACTGATGTGAGGATAGCCAAATTCCAGGAGAGCTCTGAAGAGGGGCCTTTCCTGAGAAAGCAGGTAGTGTCTCACTACTGGCACCTGACAACTTCACAGTGTTGGCCAAGGAGACCAGATGTGACATAGGACAGCCCATTTCGGGGAAACGTAGTATGTCCCATCAGTCAGAGGACACTCCGGATAGTCACAGACCTACTTGGGGGAAGGAGTTGACTTTGTGGGTGTGCGTCTGAGTTTGTGGTTTTGTCTCATGATCTTAGAATATATAGGAAAGTCGGTTTGTTTGATTTGGAGTGGACTGTTTCTAGTAAGTCTTTTGACAATGCGAGTGTTTCTATTTCTGTTTATCCCACTGTGTCCGTGGTTGTAGACATTAGAAAAGAGAATGCATCAATGGATGTGTCCTGTCTAGTAGAAAACTTCACAGCATTCATCCTGCCCAATTTATGAATGGACTGTGGCTTTCCTAATGGATGGGCAACAACTACTATCTTCCTAAGTTCCTGTATGTCTTCTTGAATTCTGGCCACTCTCCAGAATAGGTTCAGGGTTTTGTGTCCACGATATGTACCACCTCCAAGCTCTGTGACATGGCCATGTACTGGATAGCTGAAGGGAATGGGATCATCTCAGAAAACTCAGATATCATTCCAGAAACCCTGCAATGGGCCATTTGCTTATCTATTGTTCTGTTGCCCTGAATGTCAGAAAGGTCTTTGCCTCAGGCCACTCCTTTGTGAAGCCTGAAGGAAACGGTTTTCAAGGGGAATTAATGGGCATCATCTGTTGCTCTTTGCTTAATTGCTTTGGAAAGGAATGTGTCTGCATCAGACTCTTGGCCATGTGTGAGGCTGTTGCATAGATTCTCAGCACCTGATGGATCTAAAGAAAGTTCCCACGTGTGCTTCCAAAACCAAAATGGCCAAAAAAGCAGTCATTGTGGACGAAGTCTCTCGCCTTCCTCTGTAACGTTCCTAACCTCCATCAAGTGAAAATAGGGATCCTTTGTGTCAAATGAGTTCTCAAAACACTGCAGATGATAGCCCATATGTGCTTGGGTTTTCTCATGATTCCAATTCACATAAAGAGTCTATACCCGAGAGTCAGTAGGCCTCAAATTGGAGAAGCAGAGCAGTATTTATGGCAGGCTTATTTGATCACTCCTGGTTCTCAGGAAGGGTATCCAGGCAACCCTGACTTTAGGCAAATTATGGGCAAGGGAGTTTATTTTGTACACTGTCTTGGGCTGAGCCCCTCATGGAAACCTCCAGCCACAGGTTATGATGAGTGTCTATATGGAAGAAGATGAGGGCCTTGTGGGAGTGTTTTGGTTTTAATTGTGGTCATTTGTGTAGTGCTTGGAAGTGATGACTGGGTCTATCTGGGCTTGAACTCTGGTGTGATTCCCCTTAGAGTCTGAGTTCTGGAACTGATCTCAGAGAAATATTGCCATGAACTGTGTTCAGATTTTAGGAGGCCACACATTGGATTTCCCCTTGGAAACTGAGATCAAAAAAGAAGGGTGACTTTCCACAGAGCCTTGGAATCTCAGCTAAGATATCACATGATTTTATTCTGAAAGATGTGGCAGCCATATTTGACAGTCAGACACCCATGGACGTCACATTGAAGACCTCAATGGGCCTGGCTTCATGTGACCTTTTGACCACTCTATGGGATGACTTGCCTGTGAGATTTCTCCAGAGATTTCATTGAAATGAGTTTCCTCACCATTTAATGGTTCCTGAATGAACTGAAACCCACAATGCCTCCAACTTCATCCATGAAAAATGGCTAAATAAATACAATAAAATTTTTGAAATTCCCTTAACCAGGTGGCACTGGAGAACCTTTGGATTTCTTTTTCCTGATCATGAGTGTACAAGAGAATGCCATGATTGACGGGGTTTCATGAAAATGGTGTAGAACAAAGATGCCAGTAAGTTGGACCCTGCTGAGTAGTGGGCCTATTGCAGTGGTGGGCAGGTGTGTGATAATACATCTGTGGTGTGGCCAGGAGGATTTTCCATTGCCTTCAAAATGGCTTGTGACTGATATGGTGCAGCCAGCAGACCCTTCTTGTTACATGGAGAGGTTTCTGGGCAAAGTTCAGAGTCAGATTTCTATCGACAAATGGGCAAGCTTTGTGAGATAGAAGCCTGGTTGGTGCATTCTCTGTCACCACAAGTGACAGAACTCCCTCCAATACTGGGTCCCAGTTGAACTCGTTGTATTTCATGAAGCAAATACCAAACTCCCAGTGCAGCAGCAAGAAACACCACGAAAAGTGGAGGATGACCAAATGGCTTCACAGTTCACACGGGGAGACACTGAGCACCAAGTGGCCACAGTTTACCTATAAATACAAAATTCAGCACTGCTGCCTCATGTTCATTAGAATACAAAAAACCATGTCCTCCAGGTCACGTAGATGCAGACCCAGCTTTTATGGTGTCACTAGAAAGGAAGCTAAATCTCCTTACAACAACATATATTTCAAGTGCCCAACCTCAGAGGAAGTTTCTCAAGAAGTCTTTAGGCCGGCAGAGCTCCACGTCTTTGGAGTGTTTACCTGTTAGACCAGGACGCTAGAAAAGACCACTGACTCAAATTAAAATCAAATAAAATTAAGCTTATTATTTCCACCGGCCGTGCTGCCTCTCCTTCCCAAAATGGTGGGAACAAGACAGCATGCCCAGCTTTCCTACAGCCCAGTTTTATAGCCCAGAAAGTTACACAAAAGGGGGGTTACAGATAACAGAACTCTGATAAACATCACATTAAAGGTAGTTTACAATTTTTTTGCTGTCCCTACATCAGAATTCATGAGGACCATTAGAGCCTCAGAGAGGGTTGTTGTCTGGCCAGAGAAGGCAAATATTTATGATGTGTCACTAAAGTTTCAGAGAGGGCTGCTATCTGGTCAGAGAGCTGGGCATGCGTGAGTTCAAGACGTGGGCAGGCATTCCACGCAGGTTCAGAATTTGAAGTAATTTATGGTAAAGCCAAAATTATCTTTTCATGGCTTTGTGGCATGATGGCTCCCAATTTTAATAAAAGATCAGGTTGGGTCTACAATTTCCCCCTTTTCTCTGTGTCCCTTTCAAATCTTTGATAGATTATGGGAAGAACACTGAGGAAATTTTTATCCCTCAGATAAGAGTCTCCAAAATTTTACAACTCACCCAAAACCGATCTCCCTGATTTTACCTGACTTAATTAATTATTTATATTGATAGTCTATTTATCTTTCTCTCCATTGTTGTAAAAAGAGTGGCATCACTAATTTTTTCTTCTTCTCTCCTGAGACAGGGTGACGTGAGTGGGCTCGTCGTGAGGGACATGAGTTGACTATTAGAAGTCAGTTGAGAGACATGAGTTGCCCTTTAGAAGTCAGTTCGGTTTGAAGTCAGGTTGGGGAAGAACAGGTTGTAAAGTCATCTGTGAATGGATTCTTCTATGAGTGAAACAAAAACCATGAGTACTGAATAAATGTTGCAGCAGCTGGAACATGTCACTGTATAGACATTCCCTCACCAGTCTTTAATATCCCCAATTATCAGGACTGTCAACTTAATATTTAACTTTAAGTGTTACAGTTGGCCCTCCCAATAAGACACAGTTTAATAATTTAATGTCATCTGATCTTGTAAAAATCCTTTTACTAGTATGACCTCTGCGTCTAATAGAGAAACCTTTAATTCTGTTACTCAGGGCTGGATAATCGTACTAGCAAACACCAAGCCTACCTGTGTAGGTTAGGAATATCTGTAGGTCTTAAACTGAAAACTTCTGCCTGTGGCAGCTCTTCTTGATAGTCTCTTTTTATAAGTATTAGGCATTCCTGTGTGAGAATCCTTCTTTGTAGCCTCCAGTCTTACTTATTTTGGGAGGATAAGATAAAGTGCATACCTTAAAATTTTATTATTATTATTATTATTATTATTATTATTATTATTATTATTATTATTTAAAATGCCCAGGAGTGGCTGTATTTTGGTCTTAACTGTCTTTGCTAAGTGTTTAAGATGAAGCAGTCAAACTGACTTTTGTTTCTATCTATTGTTAACAGTCAGCTGAGCTTTTGTGGGAATGAATTCTGGGGAAACTTGAGAGGAGATTCTCAGTTCTGCTAGTGCCATTTGCGCTAGGTGGGTCCAGGTCTTGCTTGACCATTTGGCTTCCATCAGAAGCATCAGGGATGTCTCCTTTCTCTGATGACTCTCCTCTTTGTAACAAATGCACTGATTGGCTTTCTGTTCTCCAGTGGTCTCATTAATCTCCCTGATCAGGAGGTTATGTGGCCCAGAGTTGCAAAGCTCTTTAGAGAAGTCCCCTGTTCCCTGGATTCAGACTGACTCAGAGGGCAAGAGCCAAATATTGGTTTTCTTGGCCCTTTTCATTTAACATTCATTTTAAATCCTAATCTTAAAAATCCAACAAATAAATTTTAACAGCCTTACATTAAGAGTACTGGGCTTTAATGTCTATAACTTTATAATTACCTTTTTATTAATTGGGATCTGTATTATTCTGTCTGTATTGTAGTTGATGACTTATTATCTTGAATAAACCCATGTTGTGTTCTTATAGCAACGCATTTGTAAAACACTAACAGGGAATCTTTAGATCACTTATAAGAAAATTTCAAACTAAAATTAACAAAAGTAAAAATACTTAGTTCGTGTAATATCTTCCCTGAATTTTTTGGCTGAGTTATACATTATATCCCCTGTTTGAGATCCTAGGAATATTGACAATTAAAAAAAAACTTTTTAACATAACTTTAAAGAAATATTATCTGACCTAATCGTTTCATAGTCATTCTCACATGTAGTAAGATGGGACACACAGCCTTATCTCAGGAAAGGCAGGGCTCTTTATAAATCTTAACTATTTTAGTTCTAAAGCTGATCTTTATTTTTAAATATCATTTGACAATGTTTAAATAAATTGTTTGAGGTCACATGAACATTAGCTAACACCATATGATATCACATTTAAAACATGAATTAAAGAAAGGCTGAAAGTTTTTAACCTTTACAAAGATTAGGCTCTAATTAACTTAAAAATACATTTAAATTGTTCCCCAATGTAAAAAGTAACATAAAAATTTACATATCTTATTGATAACAGGTAAATAAATCCACAATATATTTTTTACCACACAACTTCAGAGCACCAGCTTGATATAATACTCTTTAAACGTTTCTACCTTACAGACTTCCATACCTGTAAGATATGAAAACATTAATAGCATAACAATTACATTTATGTTTCTACATTAATCAAGTTTGGCTTTTAAAGAAATGGCAGTACAGTGCTCTAAAATAACAGTTTTTATTTAATCAGTTGTTTAATTTTTATGGTTGCTTGCTCTAGAAAACATAAATCTTAATAAACTCAATGTTATGGGTAAACTTATGTTTTAAGAAATTTTTGTCTCATTAACACATGACTGATTTTTACAATCTTATACAGAGTTTACTAAAAAAAATACAGATCTTAGTAAATCAATCAGATATCTAACAAAAGTACTCATGAATGAGTAATCCCATATCAAATTTACTTTACTTATTTATCAAAAAGTTAGAGAAATGTATTGAAGAGTGTAAACCATTTTTATGTTGAAGGAAAGGTACTAGAGCCAAGGCATATTAGACATTTTGTAGATGTTAATATTTTGTTAGATGTTTGAACACCTAGAAAACTTTGTAAGCTTAAATTTAAAGACATTTGTTTTTATCTCTTTATCCAATTTAAATTGAAACATTTAAATCACGTGAATTAAAGATCTTTGGATCCACTTTTTTAAAATTTGTTTTTACGAGCGCTATTTTTTTATGAGCGCTCCTTATATATGTTAATTTGTGTATCATATATATGATATACGGATATATGTATATATAGACATACAACACATAACAATTTGTGCACACATAATAATAGTAAAGGCCTTGTAGCTTTTCGTAGTTGAAATCTTTATTGCAATGTTTCAAAAAGTCCACAGTTGGTCAAAGATAGAACTGATCAGAAAAATATTAACCTAGGTCTGTATGCTCAAAATCATGAGGTCAAAAAACATAAAGTATCTAAGAAAAAAAATAAGAGTCCTAGAAAAAATGACTTGCCAGTAATTAGTAAATAACATACAATTTACCTTTTTTTCCCTTAGACCTCAAATCACTCTCCTACAAAGCTTGCAGGCTTCTTTCATTTGCATTTCAACATAAGTCATGGCTGAGGTCTGGAAGGAGCAGCAAAAAACTGCTATTCTGAACAGACATCTCAGGACTAAGGCATTTTAACCATAATTTTCAGGTTCAGATGTTGAAAATTATGATACAAGTTTAAGATACAATTCACAAAATTTTATATCTTTACATCTTGTTTTGTCAACAGACACCATACTATGATTTACTATTTATGTCCAAATTAATGCACTGGTACACACAGTGACATTTTCCCAGGCTACCCAATTCAAAATTGGTGAAAAAAAAAAAAAAAGACCGTATGATTGGGAAGTTTCTTGCCAACTTGGAAGTAGAGTTCTTCAGTTATCCATCCTAAGTATTTAAGTTCTCTGGCATGAATTATCTGAAATCATAAACTAAACAATTACCTAAACCCGACTTTTTACTCCAAGATTGTGCAATGCTTCAAAAACCCATTCAGTTACCAGATTGTTAAAATAAAACATCATCATTTAGACACACATTCAGCTAAGATCATTCCCCAAAAACAATTTATAATATCAACACATTATTGCAGATGTCTTAAAGGGCCAGAAACTAAGACACAATACAGACAGAAAGGAGGTCCAGACTATGGCTGTCAGACAGAACCCTTTAAACCAGAGCAGATAAGAGAAAAATCTCCTACAGCAGTGGCACCATAGATGTCCCCACAAGGGGACCAGATGTTTTCACCGAAGGGCAACCTGAAATGTAAAATAAAGTGTCTCCATGGTGACTTTACTGCATTTAGTGTCACCTTTTTCTTTTTCTCTTTTTTTAACAAGACAGAGGTGGCATAATCCTTACAGTGCAGGGAAGGAAGGAGGTAATTCCCTGAATCAACAGGGCTTTGGCAGCTGCTGGGAGTCCCTCAGTTTCCCCTTTTACATACAGGATTAGCTCCTCTGATTCAGTTCCACATCAAGCATGCTCTATCTCCTAACATTTCAGTAGATAGCTCTCACAAAGTTCAGGGGCGGAGGGGGGGTACAAGATTTGTAACTTAAAGTTTGGTTCCTGACCTTGAAGCCAATTAATACAAATTTAATAATGAGGACTGGGTTTTGAGAAAAAGAAAAAAGGAGTTTTATTGCTTGGCTAACAAAGGAGAAACACAGGGGACTCTGCCAAAGTTGTGACTCTCTTTATCTGGAGGGACAAGGGGTTTTAAAGGAGTTTCACTTGTTAACCTGGGAGATACTCAGTTCTTAGGTCCCCAGCAGGCATAGCCCTCTGCAATGGGTGTGCTCCAGGCAGCCAGCTAGGGGCTTCTATCATCCTGCTTTACAATGGGGGATAAAGTTCATTGCAGTTGCTTAAAACACAGTCCAAAGGGGTGTCAGGCTTAATCTCTTTATTTCTGATTTTCATGTCCAATATACTTAAGTTTTTACCACCAATATCACACAACAAAACGAACAAAAACAAAAAAACAAAAAACCAAAAAATAGAACACAGAACACAAAAAAAAAACAGAAACCCAGCGCCTAAACACAGAAACAGGGCAAGAGTGCAACATCTTGCTAAAGCTCCAGGGTAGGAGCGCATGCGTGCCCGTCGGCACCTCTCTACAGTTCCAGAGGAATTCCCTACAGAACACAACAGAGGACAGAAAGATTCTCGTTACTGTCCTGGACAGAAGTATATGTGAGCCTCCCCGTGCCACATCTCTGTCATCAGAAGAGATCTCCCTTAACCAGATATCAGATGTTATAAAGGAGCCACTTACCTATGGAGGCGTCCTCCATCAGGTGCTTGCTAACAGTTTTAGTGCAGAGGTTCACTGCAGTGCTCCCGGGACTAAAGGCTCTCTTCCAAATATAAAGAAGATGGACCAAATCAGGCCTGTGTGGAGAGCGGTTCCTTGGTGCCTATGGTTGATATACCATTCTAATTTGTGAAAGTGCTACAGAAAATAGGGTAAGCCTCCTTCTCATGGTACGCTTGAAAGCAACTGTTTGGACAAAGTGGTTGCCAAGGCAGTGACCTCATTCAGTTCCTGAAGGATGTGACCTCTCTTCAATCCCTTGGTAATGGAACTCTCTGAACTTGGGATCCAGGAAGCCAGGCACACAGAGTCAGTCTCAGTCCCAGTCCCAGTGTCTCACTTGCTTCGATTTAGCAAGGACAGAGTCAGTCTTTCTTGGTACCTACTGATGTGAGGATGGCCAAATGCCAGGAGTTCTCTGAAGAGGGGCCTTTCCTGAAAAAGTAGGTAGTGGCTCACAGCTGGCTCCTGACCACTTCACAGAGTTGGACAAGGAGACCAGATCTGAGACAGGAAACGCCATATCGGGGGAACATAGTATGGCCCAGCAGTAAGAGGATACTCTGGAGAGTGAGAGACCTACTTGGGGAAGGAGGTGCCTTTGTGGGTGTGGATGTGTGTTTGTGGTTTTGTCTCATGTTCTGAGAATAGGCAGGAAAGTCGGTTTGTTTGGTTTGGAGTGAACTGTTTCTAGTAAGTTGTTTCACAAGGCGAGTGTTTCTATGTCTGTGTATCCCACTGTGTCCGTGCTTGTAGACATTAGAAAAGAGAATGCATCAATGGATGTTTCCTGTCAAGTAGAAAGCTTCCCAGCATTCATCCTGTCCAATTTATGAATGCACTAGGGCTTGCCTTATCGATGGGCAACACCTGCTATTTTCCTCAGTTCCTGTTTTCTTCCTGAAATCTAGCCACTCTCCAGAATAGGTTCATGCATTTGCATCCACGATATGTACCACCTCCAAGCACTGTGACATGGACATGTACTGGATAGCTGAAGAGAATGGCAAGCATCTCAGAAAAGTCAGATATCACTGTGACCCAGAAAGTCTCAGTAGAGAAACCCTGGAAGGGCCTTTTGATTACCTATTGTTCTGTTGCCCTGAATGTCAGGAAGGTCTTTGCCTCAGGCCACGCTTTTGTGAAGCCTGAAGAAAACAGTTTTCAAAGGGAAATGAATGGGCATCACCTGTGGTTCTTTGCTTAAATGCATTGTAAAGGGATGTGTCTGAATCAGCCTCTTGGCTCTGTGTGAGCCTGTGGCTTAGATTATCAGCACCTGATGGATCTAAAGAAAGATCCCATGTGTGGATCCAAAATCAAAATGGCCAAAAAATCAGTCATTGTTGATGAAGTCTCTCACATTCCTCTGTAAGGTTCCTGACCTCAATCAAGTGAGAAAAGGGATCCATTGGGTCAATTGAGTTATTCAAAGCCCTGCAGATGCTAGCCCATAGGTTCTTGGGTTTTCTTATGAATCCAATTCAAATAAAGAATCTAAACCCCACCGTCAGTAGGCCTCAAATTGAAGAACAGAGCTGTATTAATGGCAGGCATATTTGATCACTCCTGGTTCACAGGAAGGGTGTCCAGGCCACTCTGACTTTTGGCAAATGAGGGGAAAGGGAGATTTTTTGGGACACTGTCTTGTGCTGCGCCTCTCATGGAATCCTCCTGCCAGAAGTTATGATGAGTGTCTATTTGGAAGAAGATGAGTGCCATTTGGGAGTGTTTTGGTTTTAATTGTGGTCATTTGTGTGGTGGTTGGTAGAGATAATTGAGTCCATCTTGTCTTGAACTTTGGTGTGATTCCCCTTAGAGACTGTGTTTTGGAACTGACCTCTGAGAAGGTACAAGGTCCTGTGTCATTGTATATCCATATTTCTGGGACATCTCTACGGAACGTAATTCAAAGCTAAGTGTACCAATCAAGGGCCAAATGAACTTCTGGGCTTCAAATCTAACCTAGATTTCTGTTTTCATACTTATATTGAAAGGTTAATAAAATAGGTACTTGTCACTTCCTGTTTTTCTGTATGCTTAATAAAACACTGTTGAATTCTTGAGAACTGTTTGCTCTTCTTGTTCCCAGAATGTGCTGCCCCCAACTGCCAAACTGCAGAATGTACTCCATCAACCATTTGCACGCAAACCGCCCACTCGCCCTTACCCATCAATAAACTTCCCTCCCTGCCCTCTCCAAGGAAAATATATAAGCACTTCTTAAGCTGTTCTCAGGGCTCTCTGCTCTGTTCAAGCGAGCTCTGAGCCCTTGCATGCCGGACTCCCAATAAACCCTTTGCTGTTGCATTAGACAGTCTCTTGGTGGTCTCTTTCATCGATGCTCACCCGACCTTTACTTCTGGTGGCCCCAGCGAGATCCGGCAGCTGCAGATGAAAGACCCCCAACGGGATGCTCTGGGGGTAAATAAGGCCCCTCTTTCTGGTTTCAGGATTCAGGTTAGGGTTTGACAAAATGGCTATTGGTAAAGAGCGTGAGCTCTCTCCCACGGTGGCTGACACACATGTCACAGAGCCACAGGCCATGTCCCTGGGGGATGGACTCGGGAAATCAAGGAACCATAGTCTCCTCGACTCAGTGATATTTTCTTTCAGATTCGGAATTGCCAGCCCATCAGGTTTTGCCGGCTACTCAGTCCTGGTCTCAGTATTGGACGTCCATTGCCTGTCTTTATTGTCTTGTCTTGTCTGTGTCATGTGTTGTTGCTTTCACTGTCTGTGTATATTTCATTATGGGACAGAGCACTTCAATGCCTCTGTCCCTGACCCTTAATCACTGGACCAAAGTCTGCTTAAGGGCTCACAATCTTTCTTTTTCATTAAAACACCAGACCTGGCAGATTCTGTGTCTCAGAATAACCCACCTTTGTAGTCGGATGGCCTCTAGAAGGATGTTTCTACTTCGCACTAATTTGAAAAGTCTGAGATATTGTCTTTCAGCCGGGGCCACATAGACATCCAGATCAATAGCCATATATCTTAACTTGTCAGGACCTCTGCAAATCTCCTCCTCCATGGGTGAAGCCTTTCCTTGTCCCTGCACCCACTCCTACTCCTTCCCCTATGATTCTATCTCTCAAACTCTCTGTTCCTCAACCTCCACCCTCTGTTCTCCCTGAGTCTCAAGACTCTACTCGTCCTTATCCTCTGCCCTTGTCCCCCAACCCCCAAAACCCTGTAAGTAATTCCCCTGCTGCTGACTCAGCCTCTCCACCATTCGAGGAAGCCAGAATGGCCCAGCGCCCTCCAGATGACTGTCCCATGACACACACAGCGCCTCCTTCCCTGGAGGAAGCTGGCCCGGCTAAAAAAACTCAGAGAACTCGCCAACGTTTTCACAGCTGCCTACTTGGAATGGCTGCCAACAACTCCTAGGGACTCTCTTCATGACAGAGGAATGAGAGAAAAACCTCCTGGAAGCTAGAAAAAAATATCCTCGGACCTGATGGGCGACCAACACAACTTCCCAACATAATAAAAGCTGCCTTCCCCTTTAACCAACCCAACTGGGACCCCAACACCTTTGAAGATAGGGAGCATCTGTCCAATTATTGCCAGGCTCTAATTGCGGGTATCCAAGGGGCCGCTAGGTGACCAACTAATTTGGCCATGGTAAGAGAAATTATTTAAAGGCCTGATGAATCTTCCTCTATGTTTCTAGAGAGAATTATGGAGGCATATAAGAGATATACTCCTTTCGATCCTCAGGCAGCAGATCAAAAGGCATCTGTCACGATGGCCTTAATTGTTGAAGCTGCCATGGATATTAAAAAAAAAAAAGTTAAAAGAGAGATTTAGTCAGAGAAGCCGAAAAAGTATACTATAAGAGAGAAACAGGGAAAAAGAAAGGGAGCAGAGGGAGGATGAGAGAAGCAAAAGAAAGACTAAGGCATTGACTAAGATCCTGGTCACAACAAGAAAGAGGCCAGAAATTAAGACATAAGGTGACAGGAAGCGATACCTGGGCCCGTGCCACAGGCCACCCTGGCCTCAGATCAATGTGCCTACTGTAAAAAAAAAGGACACTGGGCCAAAGAGTGCCCTATAAAGAGACAGACATGCCAGCCAGCCATTCTGACTCTGGGGGATGACTAAGAAAGTTGGGGCTCAGATTCTTTCCCCTAGCTCAGGGTAAGATTTGAAGTGTAGGGGACCCCAGTAAACTTTGAAGTGAATACAGGAGCAGTATACTCAGCCCTTAAGGCCCCATTGGGCCGTCTATCAAATAAAAGGTCTGTAGTTCAAAGGGCTAACGGCAGTAAATATCGGGCTTAGATTTCTAAGAGGACCATGGACCTGGGGAAAGGAAAAATCCATCACTCCTTCCTAGTAATCCCAGAATGCCCGCACCCATTGATGGGCAGAGATCTGCTCACCAAGCTCTGGGCCAAAATAACTTTTAACCCTGAAGGCCCCCAAATGAAATTTCTAAATCCTTCAGTAAAAACTCCTATAGTCACGGCTTTCACTATATTAGTAGAAGATGAACGTCCACTCTTCACACCCCCCAAGACTGATCAAACAGGCAAGCTACCCCAGAAATGGATAACAGATTACCGAGATGCATGGGCAAAAACTGCTGTGTTAGGCCTGGCCGTGAAACAACCTCCAATAACAGTGGATTTAAAAACCTCAGCCTCCCCAATCAATGTCAAATAATATCTTCTAAGCATAAAAAGCTAAAGATGGGATAAGGCCCTATATTCAGAAATATCTGGCCTTAGGGGTCCTAAGGCCCTGTCAATTGGCCTGGAACACTCCCCTGCTATTAGAAGAAAAAGCCAGGAACCAGGGACTATCACCCTGTTAAAGACCTTAAGAGAGATCAACAACAGAGTGCAGGACATTTACCCCACGGAACCTAATCTGTTCAATCTGCTTTGCACTCTGAACCCTGAGCAGAAATGGTATACTGTTCTGGACTTAAAACAAGCTTTCTTTTGCTTGCCTCTGCATAAAGATAGTCAGTTGCTGTTTGCTTTTGGGTGGGTAGACCCAGAAACCGGAAAGTCTAGTCAACTAACTTGGACTAGACTCGCAGAGGGGTTCAAAAACTCCCCCACTCTCTTTGATGAAGCCCTTCACAGAGATCTCAACAATTTCAGAACTACACACCCCGAATTCACCCAGCTTCAATATGTGGATCACCTGCTACTGGCATCCAACACCAAGGAAAACTGAACTGGGACCCAAGCACTATTATCCGAGCTTGCTCAACTCGGGTATAGAGCTTCGGCCAAAATTGCCCAATTTGCCAGCAAGAAGTAATCTTCCTCGACTATTACCTTAGGGGCGGTAAACGATGGCTCACTGAGCCCAGAAAACAAACCATTGAGCAGATACCAAGCCCATCTTACAGCAGACAACTAAGAGTTTCTTGGGATTGCTGGGTTTTGCAGGTTATGGATAAATGGGTTTGAGTCCTTAGCTGCTCCTTTATACCCGCTGTTAAAGGGAGATGCCCAATTCCAATGGACCCCTAAGTACCAGGAAGTTTTAGATAACATCTAAGGACACTGACATTGAACGCCTCAACTTTACTGAGCTCAGCCTGCAATTACAGAAAGCCCTACACTACGTTAAAAATGTACATCAACTCACTCACCTTGGTTCAAAGAAACTGCAGGCATTCCTGTAGGATTAAGAACAGAGTTTTCCACTAACTGACGCACAGCGAAAGGAAATAATTGAACTGGTAACAAAAGCCTGTCGGGTCAGTCAATTGTTTAATGCTTACCCTTCCAAGTTTCTTAGACGAAAGCACCTACGAGGAACCAGACCAGGACAATTCTGGGAAGTGGACATTACTGAAATTAAGCCAGCAAGGTATGGACTTAAATATCTCCTAGTCTTTGTGGATACATTCTCAGGATGGATTGAAGCCTTACACACACACACACACACACACACACACACACACACACACACACACAGAAAAAAAAAAAAAAAACGGCGCAAATGGTTCTCAAGAAGATCCTGGAAGATATTTTTCCAAGATACGGTCTGTCAAAGATAATAGGGTCTAATAATGGACTTGTGTTCATGGCCCAGGTAAGTCAGGTGTGGATTAATTGTAAGTTACATTATGCTTATATACCCCAGAGCTCAGGAGAGGTAGAAAAAATAAATAGAACCATTAAACAGACCTTAACAAAATTAAGCTTAGAGACCGGCATAAAAGATTGGACTATGCTCCTGCCTTATGCACTGTTTCATGCGAGAAATACTCCCTCAGTTTCTTTGTGTAACCTCACCACCTATGAAATTCTCTATGATGCCCATCATCCAGTAAGGGACCTAATCCCCAACTCTAAGGCCTAACAATCCCTTCCACACCCCTTGCTTGACAGACTTAAAGCCATTGAAAGAACTCAGTGATAACTGTGGAAACAGCTGGCCACTGCCTACCAACCTGGGGACGAGGGGATTCCACATCAATATCAAGTAAGAGACTTCGTCAACATAAGACAACATCAGGTGTTATCCCTAGAACCCCGCTGGAAAGGAACATACCAGGTGCTACTTATAACACCTACAGGCATAAAAGTAGACAGAATCACTTTTTGGATCCATGCCTCTCATCTCAAGCCTTCGCTGTGTCCAGACTCTGGTTGGAAACTGGAAAAAACTGGTAACCATTTCAAATTGCGTATTCGCTATGTGGACAAGACTATAGACTCTCCCCTTGGCCACCAGTACTCCTAACCCTCATCAGCCTGTTCAGCAGTGAAGGCTGATCTGAAATCCTACTAGACAAGAAGTATGGTCTATCTCGCATACAGCCCCCTTAGGGACCTGGTGGCTATCTCTCCACCCAGACATTTTTCAGCTTGGTATAGGTCTTTCCTATTGAGATAACCCCAATGAAGAGGATCCCACTAAAGTTCCATTAAATCCCTTCCATACCATAGATAATTGAAACAAACATTATGGATGCACGGAAACGCGAGCCAGATTCAGGTTGGTTAGCCTAGATTACTATATATGCCCGACGGACTATCAAAGCCACAAACAGCCATGGCTGTGTGGGGGGAAAGCCAACTTCTTGTGTAATTCATGGGGATGTGAGCATACCGGGGCTGCCTGGTGGAACCCAAACTCCTCATCAAATTCAGTACACAGCATTGGCCATATAACCAATTAGACAACCAAAAACTATGGCCCCCAGAGGGTTCTCTAGATCCTCAAATTCTGCGTGACATTTTTAACTTCGGCAAGTGCTCAAAAGGGGAAAATTCCCCTATGTGGAATCCTTTTCCCTCCTTCACTCACATCCTGTACTATGCTACTCCAATAGTTCCTCACCCTCAGCCTTCTGCTCTAGACTCTCTGCTGTCACTCCCACCTCAGCAACCTGATTTCTTCCCTCCAATTACTACATCAAAAACCCAAACCTCCGCCAGTTCTCAGACCATTGCCCCCTTGCTGAGGTAGCAGGTACCGAGGTACCCCTCCACTCACTCACTCCTCTCTTTTTCTGTCTGTGCCTGCACTAGGTCCCACCAAGTCCTCTAAGAAGCTAAACCAAAGCTCAAACCAGCTGAGAAGAGCCCTCAGACCCCTATCCAAGATGTAATAAAAATAGCCTTTAAAGTTGCTTTGTCATCACTGAAAACAGGTTACTAAGAATTTAAAGTCCCTCACAGGCTTTTTGGAATACTCACTCCCATCTTCACCTCTGCTCTACCCGTTCTACTGCTCAAGTTTTGTTCTAGGAAAATCCCAAACCCCTTTTCCATTATTCTTTTACATCTCATCTTCCTCATTCTCAGATCCACGGAGCTGCTCTCAGCCTCGCCTTCCCCGTCTTCCCCCTCTGTACCAGGTCCATAGATATGTCTTAAATAACCTTCTCCAGAAGTCTTCACCGAGGCTTACATTAGGTCTTTCAGCAAAAGAGTCCCTCTGAAAGAGTTCAATGTAGATGAACTTCCACTTTTCGTGTTGCCCTGTTCTACTTAGCCACTCGCTGAAAAAATCACCACCCCTAAGCTTGACACCGCCTTACTAGATTTTCACAAAATATGTGAACAAGGCCTCTGGCCTTGAGCTGGGGATTCACAGAGATGGCTAGATTTCTAAGATAAAAAAGTTACCAATTGGGCTTCATGGTGACAGCTGACAGGGAGAAAAAAAGAGACAAAAAAGCTCTCCCTTTCCAAGGTGTCTTTGAAAAGTTAACTTGCCCAGAACAGAGGAACAAAAACAAAAACAAAAACTGATTTCTGTGAATTTCTACAGACTGTGAACTTCTGAGCCACTTCCCTTACATGTTGGGTACAAATTCTAAAACTACCGAAACTTGGGCTTCAGGGGATTAATTGATTACAACAGAAGCAATGCCCTCTAAATCCGGATGCAACCAAATAAGACTTTTTTCCTGTGTTTGGTGCTATCTTAGGTCCCTTTTCTTGTCCGTCCCTACAACAGTATAATTCTATACACTTTAACATTATTTATGTTTTCATAAAATGGTCAATATATGTGATTAATTATGTAATGATGCAGATGTTTTCCAGAGTTCTCTATCATGACTTAGGTTCATTTAAAGATCAACTAGGGGGGCATACAACCCGGTTCCACTGGGAACCTGTATCCCTCACTTTAGCCATCCTATTAGAAATAATAGTTGCTGAAGGGGTGGGCTAGTCCATGAGACACAACAAAGACACAATTAGAAGCAGAAATATGCCAAAGTTTAAAGACATTAAAAACCGACATCACAGCTTTACAGGAATTTTAACCTCTCTCTTTCTGAAGTTGTTTTACAAAGCAGGCGAGTGTTGGACCTCCTCTTTATGAGAGAAAGGTGCCTTTTTGCTTGCATTGAGGGAAGAATGTTGTTTTTATGCCGACAATACTGGAGTTGTAAAAGAATCTATGAGTAAATTAAGAAAACGACTTGAAGAGCGTCAAAGAGAGACAGAGGCCCCAAAAGGGAGCTTTGAGTCTTGGTTCACATAGTGACCTGATTAACTACGCTTTTATCTGCCATGGCCGGTCCATTAAAAATCCTCATATTATTGCTAACGTTAGGACCCTGTTTGCTCAACCGTGTAGTTTCCTTTCTAAACCAAATCGAACCTGTTATTAATCCTAACCATACACTGTTCTCTCAATCTAATTTTACAGAAGAGCAGGGACAGAATTGGTATTAAAATACAGAATTATAGAGGATCTTCCACCTGCTGAAAACCTCAAAGGTCCACGCAGAAATGATCCCTGGAGAAGATGTAGGCAAGTACGAAGGACCTGAGAGAGCAAAAGTCTTCCATGGCAAACAACCTGCTCAGGATGAAGGGATGTGTCTGAATCAGCCACTCTCTTCTTAATGTAGAGAAGGTGTACCAAAGCAGGCATGTGTTGAGAGCTGCTCCTGCATGCCTATGGTTGACATACCACTCTGACCTGTGAAAGTGTCACAGGAAGTAGGAGCAGCATCCTTCTCATGGTGACCCTGGAAGCAACTGTTAAGACAAAGTTGTTGCCAAGGCAGTGACCTCATTCAGTTCCAAAAGGAAGTGACCACACCTAACTTCCTTGGTGATGGAACTCTCTGAACTTGGAATCCAGGAAGCCAGGCACCCAGAGCCAGTCCCAGTCCCAGTCCCAGTGGTCAAACTTATTTTGATTTACCAAGGACAGACTCAGTCTTTCTTGGGACCTACTGATGTAAGGATGGCCAAATGCAAGGAAAGCTATGAAGAGGGGCCTTTCCTGAGAAAGCAGGCAGTGGCTCACCGCTGGCTCCTGACAACTTCACAGAGTTGGCCAAAAAGACCAGATCTGAGACAGAACAGGCTATTTCCAGGGAACATAGAAAGGCCCACCAGTCAGAGGACACTCCGGATAGTCACAGACCTACTTGGGGAAAAAAGCTGCCTTTGTTGTGTGGGTGTGGGTTTGTGGTTTTGTCTCATGTTCTGAGAATAGGTATGAAAGGCAGTTTGTTTTGTTTGGAGTGAACAGTTTCTTGTAAGTCGTTTGACAAGGCGAGAATTTCTATGTCTGTGTATCCCACTGTGTCCGTGGTTGTAGACATTAGAAAAGAGAATGCATCAATGAATATGTCCTGTCTAGTAGAAAGCTTCACAGCATTCATCCTGCCCTATTTATGAATGGACTGCAGCTTGCCTTATTGATGTGCAACACCTGCTATCTTCCTTAGTTCCTGTTTTATTCCTGAATTCTGGCCACTCTCCAGAATAGGTTCATGGTTTTCTGTTTAAGATATGTACAACCTCGAAGCTCTGTGACATGACCATGTACTGAAGGGAATGGTGAGCATCTCAGAAAACTCAGATATCAGTGTGACCAGGAAAGTCTCAGTGGAGAAACCCTGCTTGGGGCCTTTTGTTTACCTATTCTTCTGTTGCCCTGAATGTCAGGAAGGTCTTTTCCTCAGTCCACCACTTTTTGAAGCCTGAAGAAAACAGTTTTCAAATGGAAATGAATGGGCATTACCTGTGGCTCTTTGCTTAATTGCTTTGGAAAGGATGTGTCTGAATCAGCCTATTTACCCTGTGTGAGGCTGTGACTTAGATTCTCAGCTCCTGATGGATCTAAAGAAAGATCCCATGTTTACATCCAAAAACAAAATGGCCAAAAGAGCAGTCCTTGTGGATGAAGTCTCTCGCCTTCCTCTGTAACTTTCCTGACCTCCATCAAGTCAGATTAGGGATCCTTTGGGTCAAATGAGTTCTTCAAAGCCCTGCAGAGGCTAGCCCATATTTGCTTGGGTTTTCTCAAGACTCCAATTCACATAAAGAATCCAAACCCCACAGTCATTTGGCCTCAAATTGAAGAAGCGGAGCAGTATTAACGGGAGGCCTACTTAATCTCTCCTGGTTCACAAAAGGGTGTCCAGGCCACCCTGAATTTAGGCAAATTAGGTGTAAGAGAGCTTATTTTGGACACGGTCTTGGGGTGTGCCCCTCATGGAAAACTCCAGCCATAGGTTATTGTGAGTGTCTATATGGAAGAAGATGAGCGCCACGTTGGAGTGTTTTGGTTTAAATTGTGGTCATTTGGGTGGCGGTTGGAAGAGATGACTTGGTCCACATGTTCTTGAACTCTGGTGTGATTCCCTTAGAGTCTGAGTTCTGGAACTGACCTCAGAGAAGTATTGCCATAAATAGTGTTGAGATTTTAGGAAGCCAGGCATGAGCGTTGCCCTTGGAAACTGAGTTCTAGGCCCAGGGTGGCTTTCCACAGAGCACTGAGCCTCTCAGCCAGGATACCACAAATTTTATTCTGAAAGACTTGGCACCCATAGTTGAGAGTCAAAACTCATATGGACCTCACATTGTAGACCTAAATGGGCATAACATCATATGATCTTTTGGCCACTCTTTGGGAAGCCTTACCTGTGAGTGTTCTCCAGAGATTTCATTGAAATGAGCTTCCTAACCATTTAATGGTTCCTGAAAGAATTGAAACTCACAGTGCCTCCAACTTCATCCTTGAAAAATGGCTAGATAAATACCATGAAATTTTTGAATTTCCCATCACCAGGTGGCACTGGAAAACCTTTTGATGTCCTGTTGCTGATCATGAATATACCAGACAGTGCCTTGATTGACTGGGTTTCTTGTAAATGGTGTAGAACAGAGATGCCAGTAAGTTGGACTCTGTTGAGTAGTAGGTTAGAGCAGTGGTGGGCAGGTATGTGATAAAACATCTGTGGTGGGGCCATGTGTATCTTCCATTGGTTTCAAATGCCTTGTGACTGACATGGTGCAGCCAGCAGAACCTTCCATGTAAAGGCAAGTTGTTATTTGGAGAGGTTTCAGGACATTGTTCAGAATCACGGTGCTATGGTCAAGGGGGCAAGATATGTAGGATAGGATCCTAGTTCTTGGATCCTCCTGCAAAACCTGACCAACCATACATGACAGAACTTCCTCTTGCACTGTGACCCAGTTGAACTCTTTGTATTTCGTGAAGCAAATACCAAACACCCAGTGCAGCAGGAAGAAACACCACGAAAATGGAAGATGACCATATGGCTTCACAGTGCACACTGGCACACATTTATTCCCCAGTGGCCACAGTTTACCTAAAAAGAGAATTCAGCACTGCTGCCTCATGTACATTGGGAAATAAGAAACCATGTCCTCCAGGTCTCATAGATCCAGACCAAGCTTTTATGGTCTCCCTAGAAAGGAAGCTAAAGCTCCTGACAACAACATATTTTTCAAGTGCCCAAACTCACAGGCAGTTTCTCTAGAAATCTCTAGGCCAGCAGACCTCCATGTTTGTGGAGTTTTTACCCTGTCCCATACTTTTGGAAACTACTCTACCACTTCAAAGGTTGTGAGCTCCTGAGCATATTGCATTCCACAAATTTATTCACAGATTTTCTAAATCTTCTCCTCTAATTGTGTCTTACTTGGGGTGAAGGAATTGTCAAGGCATTGTTCTGGATGAGAGTGGGAATAATTTTGTGTAGCACATATTTACATACACATTGGATTCATTGTTCAATTTTCCATTCGAAATGCTGAATCTTTGACACTAACCCATACCCTACTAGACTCTGACTACTAATTCTAATATGATGGAGAAAAGTAACCCAAACAGAATAGAAATACTAGCACTTCAGAGGAGGCATGGTGGATAGTTGGTTTGCCTTTTGCATGATATAGGGTAGGAGTTATAAATCTTGTCAATTTTTTGTTGAAATAGTTCTGCATGTGTTTTTAAAGTTAACACATATGTGAATTCCTGTCTCCATTTTTCTGTAGCCTATTCAGCACATGTATTTTTATATGCACATATAGAATCCTACCTGGTATCACACGTATATTCTTGAGAGGTGGCTAACTTGGCAGATACAAAGTGTGAGAAGAGATCACTCCTCATTAATGCTTTTGGAACTGAAAATTCAGACTATGAGTGAGCTTCTTAGTTGAAAAACATTATACATAAATCCATGTTCAGTAAAATTAATATTTTGGATCTGTGGATGATATATATTTCACAATGAATTTTAATTGGCATATATATTGCTACTATTTAATGTCTCTGTGTGTGTTTTGTGTGTGTGTGTGTGTATATATATATATATATATATATATATATATATATATATATATACTCTCTAGATTTTTCAAAATATAAAATATATGTGTCCTATTATACACTCCCTAAATTCATTCTTGTTCATGTATGTGGTTTTATATTAAACTTTTCATAAGATTATTTTAAAAATATTCATCCACCTGAAATACATATTTGTTTTCTAGTACTAAAAAGTTACTTCAATGAATGGTGCAAACAAATCCTTATATTTTTACAGTAGCTGACCCACTTTAACATCAATGCAAGTAGATTCCTATGGAACATGATGTGTATTTTGACGTTCATTTTTATTAAACACTGGTACATTACTATTTCTGCAGTTTTTATACATTATAGAATATACATTTCATCCACAAGTTCACAAATTTAAAGAAATTTGTAACATATTCAATCACTTCCTGCTTCAGAACATATGTATTCCTCCTTGTTTTTGAGTGGTCATTTCATGAGATTTCTTTCCAAACACATTATTTTCGATTTCCATAATCAAATTTGAAGCAAAATTCACACACTCTTGGTGATAAACCACAACCGTAATATTACCATTAGATGTATTACTGGTTGGAATGAATGTATGTATATCAATATATGATTCCTGTGTATTTTCAGATATCAATTCAATCCATTATTTAAAGTTGGAACAAGTTATATTACTTATTCGCAGTATGGTCTATTCATGCATTATCTCTATATTCATACATACATGGTACACCTATATGTACCCCCAATACTAATTTATACCCCTTCAAAATGTTGCTCCAAGAAATGGTGCAAGAAATACTCATGTCACCTGATCTACATATACGTTTTATCACAGTAATATTCTGGCCACAAAATGCAAAGTCACACTTATGATTGTACCAAAGCCTAAATGGAATGTGAGTATGGATTATGAAAATAACCCATGTCCAGGTTGCCTAATGCTCTCAAATGTCAATCCTATTGGTGACTACATATTTGTTACTTCCTAAGATTATATATTCAATCTCAAGCCTGTTGAAAATGTCTTTTGCTATCACTCACTTTATACTTTGCCTGATTTCCTAATGTCTCTATTGATATCTGCTTTCCTACATATTTTCCCCAGTTCATCACTGTGACTGACTCTTCACATATGCTGACATTTACATTTTCTGTCTACCTGAAAACCTATTGCTAAAGAACTATTTGTCCAAATGCTATACTCACACTTTTTTATAATCCTACCAACTATCTTCCTAATCCTACCGACTCTCCCTCTTTGAATGGTTGTTCTCCTCAACATTCAATCATCCAAGGTATCAGATCTTATGCCATTGTGTATAGATTTATCTGAGACATCTGTGCAGAACATAATTAAAAGCTAAGTATCCCAATCAAGGACCCAATGCCCTTCTGGGCTTTAAATGTTACCGAGATTTCTGTTTTCATTCATATATTTCACCTATATAATCTTATAAATATTGCAGGTTCCCAATACCATTATTCATCCAGCAGAATGATCCTAACCCAAATCAAACATGTTATTAACTGTAACCAAACACTGTTCCCTCAATCTAACTTTACAGAAGAGCAGGGACAGAGTTGGTCTTACAATACAGGAATGTAGGAGATCTTCAACTTCCGGAGAACTTCAAAGGTCCATGCAGAAATGATCCCTAAAGAAGATGTAGGCAGCTATGATGGACCTGAGAGTGCGAAAGTCATCTTTCATGACAAAAAAAAAACAAACAGGTCAGGATGAAGGGGTGTGTCTGAAGCAGTCTCTCTCTTGTTAATGTAGAGAAGATGGACCAAACCAGGCTTGTGTGGAGAGCTGTTCCCGGGTGCCTATGGTTGATATTCCATTCTAACTTGTGAAAGTGTCATAGGAAGTAGGGGCAGGATCCATCTCATGGACCCTTGGAAGCAACTGTTAGGACAAAGTGGTTGCCAAGGCAGTGACCTCATTCAGTTCTAGACGAAGTGACCCATGTCACTTTCTTGTTGATGGAACACTCTGAACTTGGAATCCAGGAAGCCAGGCACCCTGAAGCAGTCCCAGTCTAAGTCCCAGTGGTCTCAAATTTTTGGATTTAAGAAGGATAGAGTAAGTCTTTCTTGGCAACTACTAAATTGAAGATGGACAAATGCCAGGAAAGCTCTGAATAGGGGCTTTACCTGAGAAAACAGGCAGTGGCTCAGCGCTGGCTCCTGATAACTTCACAGTTTTGGCCAAGAAGACCAGATCTGACATAGGACAGCCCATTTCGGGGAAACATAGTATGGCCCACCAGTCAGAGGACGCTCCGGATAGTCACAGACCTATTTGGGGAAAGAAGGTGCCTTTGTGTGTGTGTGTGTGTGTGTTTGTGTGTTTGTGATTTTTGTCTCAAGTTTTGAGAAAATGTAGGAAAGTCGGTTTGTTTGGTTTGGAGTGGACTGTTTCTAGTAAGTCCTTTGAGAAGGTGAGTGTTTCTATGTCTGGGTATCCCACTGTATTTGTGGTTGTAGACAATAGAAAAGAGAATGCATCAATAGATGTGTCCTGTCTAGTAGAATTCTTCGCAGAATTCATCCTGTCCAATTTATGAATGGACTGCAGGTTACCTTATGGATGGGCAACACCTATTACCTTCCTACATTCCTGATATCTTCCTGAATCTGGTCACTCTCCCATAGGCTCATGGTTTTGTGTTCAAGATATGTATCTCCTCCACAATCTGGGACATGGCCATGTACTGGATAGCTGAAGAGAATGGTGAATATCTCAGAAAACTCAGATATCAGTGTGACCAGGAAAGTCTCAGTGGAGAAAATCTGCTTTGGTATTTTGCTTACCTATTGTTCTGTTGCCCTGAATGAAAGGAAGGACTTTGCCTAAAGCCACACATTTCCAAAGCCTGAAAAAAACAGTTTTCAAATGGAAATAAATGGGCATCACCTGTGGCTCCTGGCTTAATTGCTTTGCAAAGGGATATGTCTGAATCAGCCTCTTAGTGCAGTGTGAGATTATCGCTTAGATTCTCAGCACCTGATGGATCTAAAGAAAGATCCCATGTGTGCATCCAAATCCAAAATGGCCAAAAGAGAAGTCATTGTGATGAAGTCTCTTGCCTTCCTCTGTAAGGTTCCTGATCTCCATCAAGTGATAACAGGGATCTTTGGGTCAACTGAGTTCTTCAAGCCATGCAGAGGCTAGCCCATAGGTGCTTGGGTTTTCTCATGACTGCAAATCACATAAAGAAACTATATCCGACAGTCTGTATGCCTCAAATTTGAAAAGCAGAACAGTATTAATGGCAGACCTCTTTGATCAGTCCTGGTTCACAGGAACGTTGTCCAGGAAACAGTGACTTTAGACAAATGAAGGGCAAGGGAACTTATTTTGACTTTGTCTTGGGCTGTGTGCCTCATAAAAACTTCCAGCCAAGGTTATGATGAGTGTCTATATGGAAGAAAATGAGGGCCATGTGGGAGTGTTTTGGTTTTAATTCTGGTCATTGGTGTGGCGGTTGGAAGAGATGACTGGGTCAACTGGGCTTGAACTCTGGTGTGTTTCCACTTAGAGACTGAGATCTGAAACTGATCTCAGAGAAGAATTGCCATGAATTGTGTTGGGATTTTAGGAGGCCACACATGAGAGTCGCCCTTGGAACCTGAGATCTAGGACCAGGGTGGCTTTCCACAAAGAACTGGGAATCTCAGCCTGGATATCACATGATTTTATTCTGAAAGACTTGGCAGCCATAGTTGAGAGTCAAAAGACATAGGACCTCACATTGTAGATCTCAATGGTCCTGGCTTCAAGTGACCTTTTGTCCACTCTTTGGAAAGCCTTGCCTGTGAGAGTTCTCTAGAATTTTCTTTGAAATGAACTTTCTCAACATTTAATGGTTCCTGAATAATTGTGCATCCAAAGTCATCCTTGAAAAATGGCTAGATAAATACCACGAAATTTTTGAATTTTCCATGACCAGGTGGAACAGCAGAAACTTTCGATGTCCTGTTGCTTACCATGAGTGTACCAGACAGTGCCTTGATTGACAGGGTTTCATGAAAATTGTTTAGAACAGAGATGCCAGTATTTTGGAGCCTGCTGAGTAGTGGGCCTAGAGCAGTGGTGGACAGGTGTGTGATAAAACATCATGGTGGGGCCATTTGGATCTGCCATTGGCTTCCAAATGGCTTGTAACTGACAGAGTGCAGACATCAGACCCTTATATGTAAAGGCATCTTGTTATATGGCGTAGTTTCAGGGCAATGTTCAGAATCAGGTTGCTATGGACAAGGGGGCAATCTTTGAGAGATAGAAGCCTGGTTGGTGAATTTTCTTGCAGACCCTGACCCACCACACGTGACAGAAATACCTCAAGCACTGTTTCCCAGTTGAACTCCTTGTATTTTGTGAAGCATGAACCAAACTCCAAGTGCAGCAGCAAGAAACACCACGAAAAGTGGAGGATGACCAAATTGTTTCACAGTCCACACAGGGAGACACAGTTTACCTACAAAGAGAGAATTGAGCACTGCTGCCTCGTGTTCATTGGAAAATAGGAAACGATGTCCTCCAGGTCACATAGATGAAGACCCAGCTTTGAGGGTCTCACTACAATGGAAGCTTAACTCCTGACAACAACCTATATTTCAGTGCCCAACTTCACTGGCAGTTTCTCAAAAAGTTTTAGGCAAGCAGAGCTTCATGTTTGTGGAGTGTGTACCCTGTCCTTACTTTTGGAAACTCCTATACCACCTCCAAGTTTGTGCACTCCTGAGCATTTTCGATTCCAGAAATGTAATCACAGATTTTGTAACTCTTCTACTCTAATTGTGTCTTCCTTGGGGCGAAGGTAATGACAAGGCATTGTTCTGGATGAGAGTTGGAAGATTAATTTTCCTTTTTTCCATTTGAAATTCTGAATCCCTGACACTAACCCATATTCTACTAGACTCTGACTACTAATCCTAATATGATGGAAGAAAGTAACCCAAACAGTACATAAATACTTGCAGTTCAGAGTTGGACTTGCCCTTTGCATGATAAAGGGTAGGTGTTATAAATCTATTCAATATTTAATTGAAATAGTTCTCAATGTGTTTTAAAGTTAACAAATATGTGAATTACGGTCTCCCATTCTCTGGAGCCTATTCAGCACATGTATTTTTATATGCACAAATAGAATCCTACAAGGTATCACACGTACATCCTTGTAAGATATATGACTTAGCAGATACAAACTGTGAGAAGTGATTACTCCTCCTAAACGCTGTTGGAACTGAAAATTCAACCTATGGGTGAGCTTCCCAGTGGAACAACATTATACATAAACCCGTGTTCACTAAAATGAATGTTTTTGCATCTTTATGATATATATTTCATGATGAATTTTGATTGGCATATATATTGCTACTTTTTAATGTCTGTGTTTGTGTGTGTGTGTGTGTGTGTGTGTGTATATATATATATATATATATATATATATATATATATATACTCTCCATATTTTTAAAAATATGAAATATATGTGTCTTATATACACTCCCTAAATTCATTCATGTTCATGTATGTGGATTAATAATCAACTTTTCACAAGATTATTCTTAGAAATATTCATCCACCCGAAATACATATTTGTTTCCTAGTACTGAAAACTAACTTCAGTAAAAGGTGCATACAAATCCTAATATGTGTACATTAACTGACCCAGTTTAACATTAATGCATGTAGGTTCCTATGGGACATGATGTGTATTTTGACGTTAATTTTTATTCCACACTGGTACATTACTATTTCATCAGTTTATGCACATCATAGTATATATATTTTATTCACTAGTTAGCAAATTTATAGGCATTTGTTTCACTTTCAATCCCTTCCTGCTCCAGAACACATGTATTCCTCTATGTCTCTTGACTGCTCTATTCATGAGACTTTTTTCCAAATATATTATTTTCTATTTCCATAATCAATTTTGAACCAAAACTCACACACCCTTCATGATAAACCGTAACCCTAAGATGATCGTTAGATATATAACTGGTTGGAATGAATGATTGCATATCAATATAAAATTTCTTATAAATTTTCAGATATTTATTCAATTCATTATTTAAAGTGGATCCAGTTATATTATTTATTCACAGTATGGTCTATTCATGCATTATGTCTATATTCATAGAAAAAGGGTACACCTATTTGTACCCCCATACTAATTTGTAAGTCTTCAAAATATTGCTCCCAGAATTGGTGGAAGAAATACGATTGTCACCTGATCTACATACACATTTTATTACAGAAATATTCTGGACACAAAAAGCATAGGTCACACTTACAATTGTACCAAAGCGTAAATGGAAAATGAGCATGGATTACTAAAAACATCCATGTCCAGGTTGCCTAATGCTCTCAAATATCAATTCTATTTTTGACTACATATTTGTTTCTTCCTAACATTATATATTCAACTTCAAACCTGTTGAAAATGTCTAACCCTATCACACAATTTATACTTTGCTTGATTTCCTAATGTCTCTATTGATATCTGATTTCCTATATTTTTCCCCAGTTCATCATTGTGACTGACTCTTCACATGTGCTTACATTTACATACACTCTCTACACTAAATTCTATTGCTAAAGAACTTTTGGTCCAAATCCTATACTCACTCTTTTTTCTAAACCTACCAACTACCTTCCTAATCCTGCCGACCATCGGTTTTTGACTGGATGTTCTCTTCAACATTCAATATCCAAGGTACAAGGTACGATGCCAGTGTATATTGATTTATCTGAGACATCTGTGCTGCACATTACTCAAAGCTAAGTATCCCACTCAAGTCCCCAATGCCCTTCTGGGCTTCAAATCTTACCTAGATTTCTGCTTTCATACTTATGTTTCACATATATACTCTTGTAAACATCGCATTTTGCCAATACCATTATTCATCCCGCAGAATTATTTGTAACCCAAATTGAACAAGTTATTAACCCTAACCATACACTGTTCCCTCAGTATAACTTACTTAAGAGGAGGGACAGTGTGGGTCTTACAATATAGGAATGTAGATGATCTTCCACCTGCTGAGAACATCAAAGATCCATGGAGAAATGATCCTTGCAGAAGATATAGGCAGCTATGTAGGACCTGAGAGAGCAATAGTCATCTTCCATGGCAAACAACCTGGTCAGGATTAATTGATGGTCTGAATCAGCCTCTCTCTTCTTAATAAAGAGAAGATGGACTGAACCAGGCCTCTGTGGAGAGCTGTTCCCTGGTGCCTATGGTTGATATACCATTCTAACTTCTGAATGTGTCACAGGATATTGGGGCAGCCTCCATCTCATGGGAACCCTGGAAGCAACTGTTAGCACAAAGTGGTTACCAAGGCAGTGAGCATATTCTGTTCCTGAAAGAAGTGACCTCACTTCACTTCCTTGGTGATGGAATTCTCTGAACCTGGGATCCAGGAAGGAAGGCACGCAGAGCCAGTCCCACTCCCAGTTCCAGTGGGCTAACTTGTATGCTTTTCCCAAAGACATAGTCAGTCTTTCTTGGTACCCACTGATATGAGGATGGCCAAATGCCAGCAGAGCTCTGAAGAGGGGCCTTTCCTGAGTAAGCAGGTAGTGGCTCACCGTTGGCTCCTGACAACTTCACAGAGTTGGCCAAGGAGACCAGATCTGAAACAGGACAGGCCATTTTGGGGGAACATAATATGGCCCACCAGTCAGAAGACACTCCGGATAGTCACAGACCTATTTGGGGGAAGGAAGTGCCTTTGCCGTTGTAGGTGTGAGTTTGTGGTTTTTTCTCATGTTCTGAGAATAGGTAGGAAAGGTGGTTTGTTTGGTTTGGAGTGGACTGTTTCTAGTAAGTCGTTTGACATGGTGAGTGTTTCTAAGTCTGTGTATCCCACTGTATCCGTGGTTGTAGACATTAGAAAAGAGAATGCATCAATGGATGTGTTGTCTCTAGTTGAAAGCTTCCCCGCATTCATACTGCCCAATTAATGAATGGACTGCAGCTTGCCTTATGGATGGGCAACATCTATTATCTTCTAAAGTTCCTGTTTTCTTCGTGAATTCTGGCCACTCTCCAGAATAGACTCATGGTTTTGTTTCCCAAATATGTAACACCACAAGGTTCTGTGACATGGCCATGTACTGGATAGCTGAAGGGAATGGGAGCATCTAAGAAAACTCAGATTTCAGTGTGACCAGTAAAGTCTCAGTGGAGAAACCCTTCTTTGGGCCATTTGCTTACTTCTATTTCTATTACCCTGAATGTCAGGAAGGTCTTTGCCTCAGGCCACCCCTTTGTGTAGCCTGAAGAAAACTGTTTTCATATGGAAATGTATGGACATCACCAGTGGCTCTTTGCTTAATTGATTTGGATTGGGATGTGTCTGAATCAGCCTCTTGTCCTTGTATGAGGTTGTGGCTTAGTTTCTCAGCACCTGATGGATCTAAAGAAAGATCCCATGTGTTTCCAAAACTAAAATGGCCAAAAGAGCAGTCATTGTGGGTGAATATTTTTGCCCTCTTGTTTTAGGTTCCTGACCTCCATCAAGTGAGAATAGGGATCCTTTGGGTCAAATGAGTTCTTGAAATCCCTGCAGAGGCTAGCCCATATTTGCTTGGGTTTTCTCATGACTCCAAATCACATAAAGAATCTATACCCTACAGCCAGTAGGCCTCAAATTGGAGAAGTGGAACACTTTAACAGCAGGAATATTTGATCATTCCTGGTTCACAGGAAGAGTGTCCAGGCCATCATGATTTTAGGCAAATGAGGAGCAAGTGAGCTTATTCGGACACTACCTTGGGCTCATAGAAACCTCCAGCTAGAGGTTATGATGAGTGTCTACATGGAAGAAGATGATGGCCCTGTGGTAGTGTTTTGATTTTAATTGTGGTCATTTTTTGGCGGATGGAAGGGATGACTGGGTCCACCTGGGCTTGAACTCTGGTGTGATTCCCCTTAGAGACTGAGTTCTGAAACTGACCTCAGATAAGTATTGCCATGAATTGTGTTGGGATTTTAGGAGGCCACGCCTGAGACTCACTCTTGGAAACTGAGATCTAGGCCCAGGGTGGTTTCCACAGAGGCCTGAGAATCTCAGCCAGGATATCACATGATTTTATTCTGAAAGACTTAGCAGCCATATTTGAGAGTCAAAACACACATGGACCTCACATTGTAGATGTCAATTGGCCTGGCTTTAGGAGACCTTTTGGCAACTGTTTGAGAAGCATTGACTGTGAGAGTTCTCCAGAGCTTTCATTGAAATGAACTTTCTCAACTCTTAATGGTTCCTGAATGAATTGAAACCCACAGTGCCTCTAACTTCACCCTTGAAAAATTGCTAGATAAATACCATGAAATTTTTGAAATTCCCATGACCAGGTGGCACTGCAGAAACTTTTGATGTCCTGTTGCTGATCATGTGTATACCAGACAGTGCCTTGTTTTTGACTGGGTTTCATTAAAATGGTGTAGAACAAGAGAAGCCAGTAATTTGGAGCCTGCTGAGTAGGGGGGCTAGAGCAGTGGTGGGCAGGTGTGTGATAAAACATCATGTTGGGGCCATGTGAATCTGCCATTCGCTTCCAAATTTTTTGTGACTGATATAGTGCAGACATCAGACCCTTATATGTAAAGGCATCTTGTTAAATGGAGAGTTTTCAGGGCAATATTCAGAATCAGGTTGCTATGGTTATTGGTGCAAGCTATGTGGGATAGAAGCCTGGTTGGTGCATTCTCCTGCAGACCCTGACCCACCACACGTGACAGAACTCCCTCCAGCACTGTATCCCAGATGAACTTTTTATGTTTTGTGAAGCAAATACCAAATTCCCAGTGCAGAAGCAAGAAATACCACGAAAAGTGGAGGATGACCAAATGTCTTCACAGTCCCCACCGGGAGACACTTAGCTTCCAATGGACACAGTTTAGCTACAAAGAGAGAATTGAGCACTGCTGCCTCATGTTCATTGGAATATAAGAAACCATGTCTTTCGGTCACATAGATGCAGACCCAGCTTTGATGGTCTCACTACAAAGTAAGCTAAAGCTCATGACAACAACATATATTTCAAGTGCCCAACCTCAGAAGCCGTTTCCCAAGAATTCTTAGGCCAGCAGAGTTCCTTGTTTGTGGAGTGTTTACCCTGTCCTTTACTTTTGGAAACTCCTCTACCACCTCCAAGGTTGTGAACTCCCGAGCATATTCCATTCCATATTTGTATTCATAGATTTTCACACTTTTCTACTCTAATTGTGTTTTACTTGGGGCGTAGGTAATGTCAAGGCATTGTTCTGGATGTGAGTGGGAAGATTTTTGTGTAGCACATATTTACATACACATTGGATTCATTTTTCAATTTCCATTTGAAATACTGAATCCCTGACACTATCACCCATACCCTACTAGTCTCTGACTAATAATCCTAATATGATGGTGAAAAATAAGCCAAAAAGAGAAGAAACACAAGCAGTTCAAAGGACGCATGGTGTATAGTTGGAATTGCCTTTTGCATTATATTATGTAGGAGTTATAAGTCTAGTCAATTTTTTGTTGAAATAGTTCTACATGTGTTTTTAAAATTAGCAAATATGTGAATCCCTATCTCCCTTTCTCTGTAGCCTATTCAGCACATGTATGTTTATATGCACATATAGAATTCTACCTGATATCACTCGTATACACTTGTGAGGTGGCTGAATTGGTAGATGCAAATTGAGAGAAGAGATCACTCCTCCTAAACGCTGTTGGAACTGAAAATTCAACCTATGGGTGAGCTTCCTAGTTGAAAAACATTATACATGAATCCATGTTCAGTAAAATGAATATTTTTCGATCTGTGGATTATATACATTTCATGATGAATTTCTATTGGCATATATATTGCTACTTTTTTTTTCTTTTATTGGTTGCTCAAAACATTACAAAGCTCTTGACATATCATATTTCATACATTAGATTCAAGTGGGTTATGAACTCCCATTTTTACTCCAAATACAGATTGCAGAATCACATTAGTTACACATCCATATTTTTACATAATGCCCTATTAGTTACTGTTGTATTCTGCTACCTTTCCTATACTCTACAATCCCCACTCCCTTATCTTCCCATCTTTTCTCTCTACCATACCTACTCTAAATCATTTCTCTCCTTGTTTATTTTCCCACAACCTCTTATATGTAATTTTGTGTAACAATAAGTGTCTCTCTCCATTACCATGCAATTTCCCTCTTCTCTCCCTTTCCCTCCCACCTCATGTTTCTGCTTAATGTTAATCTTTTCTTCATGCTCTTCCTCCCTGCTCTGTTCTTAGGTGCTCTCATTATATCAAACAAGACATTTGGCATTTGTTTTTTAGGGATTGGCTAGCTTCACTAACCATAATCTGCTCAGTGCCATGCATTTCCCTGCAAATTCCAAGATTTGGTCATTTTTTAGTGCTGCGTAATTCTCCATAGTATATAAAAGTCACATTTTTTTATCCATTCATCTATTGAAGGGCATCTGGGTTGGTTCCACAGTGTAGCAATTGTGAATTGTGCTGCTATGAAAATCGATGTGGCAGTATCCCTGTAGTACGCTCTTTTAAGGTCTTCAGGGAATAGTCCGAGAAGGGCAATAGCTGGATCAAATGGTGCTTCCATTCCCAGATTTCCCAGGAATCTCCATACTGCTTTCCAAATTGGCCGCACCAGTTTTCAGTCCCACCAGCAATGTACAAGAGTACCCTTTTCCCCACATCCTCGCCAGCACTTGTTGTTGTTTGACTTCATTATGGCTGCCAATCTCACTGGATTGAGATGGTATTTTAGGGTGGTTTTTATTTGCATTTCTCTTACTGCTAGAAATGGAGAGCATTTTTTCATGTACTTGTTAATTGATTCTATGTCCTCCTCTGAGAAGTTTCTGTTCAGGTCCTTGGCCCATTGGGTTATTGGTTATCCTATTGTCTAATTTTCTGAGTTCTTTGTATACTTTGTATACTCTGGATATTAGGGCTCCATGTGAAGGGTGAGGACTAAAAATTTGTTCCCATGATGTAGGCTCCATATTTACCTCTCTTATTGTTTCTCTCTTTAAGAAAAAAAAATCAGTTTAAGTAAGTCCCATTTGAGATTCTTATTATTAACTCTTATTCTATGGGTGTCCTATTAAGGAATTTGGAGCCTGACCACACAATATGTAGATAGGAGCCAACTTTTTATTCTATCAGACGCAGAGACTCTGATTTGAATCTAGCTCCTTGATCCACATTGAGTTAACTTTTGTGCATGGCGAGAGGAGGGGATTCAGTTTCATTTTGTTGCATATGGATTTCCAGTTTACCCAACTCTATTTGATGAAGATGCTATCCTTCCTCCATTGCAGGCCATTAGCTCCTTTATCAAATATAAGACAGTTGTAGATTTTTGGATTAGTCTCTGTGTCCTCCATTCTGTACCATTGGTCCACCCGCCTGTTTTGGTACCAGTACCATGCTGTTTTTGTTATGAATGCTCTGTAATATAGTTTGAAATCTGGTATCACTATACTGCCTGATTCACACTTCCTGCTTAGAATTGCTTTTGCTATTCTGGGTCTTTTATTTTTCCATTTGAATTTCATGATTGCTTTATCTATTTCTACAAAAAAAAAATCCTTTGGGATTTTGATTGGCATTGTATTAAACCTATAGAGAACTTTTGGTAATATAGAAATTTTGATGATGTTAGTTCTGCCTATCCATGAACAGGGTATATTTTTCCATCTTCTAAGATCTTATTCTATTTCTCTTTTTAGGGTTCTGTAGTTTGCATTATATAAATCTTTCACCTCTTTTGTTAGGTTGATTCCCAAGTATTTAATTATTTTGAGGAAATTGGGAATGCAGTGTTTTGACTCATTTTTGTTTCAGAATTTTTGTCGCTGATATACAGAAATGCCTTTGATTTATGCATGTTGATTTTATATCCTGCCACATTGCTGCATTCATTTATTAGTTCTAGTAGTTTTTTCTGTAGACCCTTTTGGGTCTTCTATGTATAGAATCATGTCATCTACAAATAGTGATAATTTAAGTTCTTCTTTTCCTATTTTTATGCTTTTAATGTCTTTCATCTCTCTAATTGCTCTGGCCAGTTTTTCGAGAACTATATTGAATAGAAGTGGTGATAGAGGATATCTCTGCCTTGTTCCAGATTTTAAAGTGAATGCCTTCAATTTTTCTCCATTCAGAATGATGCTAGCCTGAGGCTTAACATAGTTATCTTTTACAATGTCGAGGTAAGTTCCTGTTATCCCTAGTTTTTAAAATGTTTTGAACATAAAGGAATGTTCTACTTTGTTGAATGGTTTTTCTGCATCTATCAAGATGATCATATGGTTCTTATCTTTAAGTCTATTGATGTTGTGAATAACATTTATTGATTTCCATATATTGAAGCCTCCTTGCATCCCAGGGATGAATTCAAGTTGATCATGGTGCACAATTTTTTTGATGTGCCTTTGTATCCAATTCGCCAGAATTTTAATGAGGATTTTTGCATCTAGGTTCATCAGAGATATTGGTCTGTAGTTTTCTTTCTTTGACGTGTCTTTGTCTGGTTTCAGAATCTGGGTGATGTTGGGCTCATAGAATGAATTTGGCAGAGCTTCCAGTTTTTCTATTTCCTGAATAACTTGAAAAGTATTGGTATTAATTCTTCTTTAAAGGTTTTGTAAAACTCTGCTGTATACCCATCCGTTCCTGGGCTTTTCTTGGTTGGTAGTCTTTTGATTGCTTCTTCTACTTCATCCATTGATATTGGTCAGTTTAAATTGTGTGTTTCCTCCTGACTCAGTCTGGTCAAATCATATGACTTAAGAAATTTATCGATGTCTTCACTATTTTCTATTTTATTGGAATACAGTTTTTCAAAATAATTTCTAATTTTCTTCTGTATTTATGTAGCATCTGTTGTGATATTGCCTTTTTCATCCCGTATGTTAGTAATTTGAGTTCTCTCTCTTCTTCTCTTCGTTAGCATGGCTAAGGGTCTGTCGATCTTATTTATCTTTTTGAAGAAGCACCTTTTAGTTTTGTTAATTTTTTCAATAGTTTCTTTTGTTTCAATTTCGCTATGATTTTAATTATTTCTTTCCTTCTGCTACATTTTCTGTTGTTTTGCTCTTCTTCTTCTAGGGCTTTGAGATGAAGTGTGAGCTCATTTGTTTGTTTGTTTGTTTTTCTATTTTGAGGAATGACCTCCAGGCGATGAATTTACCTCTTAAAACTTCTTTTCATTGTGTCCTATAGAATCTGATATGTTGTGTCTGTATTTTCATTTATCTCTAAGAATTTTTTGATTTCCTCCTTTATGTCTTCTGTAACCCATTGATCATTCAGTAACATATTCTTCATTTTGCATGTGATGTATGATTTTTTCTTCCTTCTTTATCATTGGTTTCCAGGTTCATTCCATTATGATCACAAAAAATTCATGGTATTATCTCCACCCCTTTATATTTACTGAGGGTTGCCCTATGGCATAACATATGGTCTATTTTTGAGAAGGATCCATGTGCTGGTGAGAAAAAAGTATATCCACTTGATGATGGTTGATATATTCTATATATGTCAGTTAAGTATAGGGTATTGATTGTGATATTGAGTTCTATAGTTTCTTTATTCAACTTTTGTTTGGAGGATCTGTCCAATGGTGAGAGAGGTGAGTTGAAGTCACCCATAATTATTGTATTGTGGTCTATTTGATTCTTGAACTTGAGGATAAATTGTTTTATGAACGTCGCAGCACCATTATTTGCTGCGTGAATATTGATAATTGTTATGTCTTGTCGGTGAATGGTTTCTTTTAACAGTATATAAAGTCCTTCCTTATCCCTTTGATTAAATTAGTCTTGAGGTCGATTTTATTCGATAGGAGGATGGCCACCCCTGCTTGCTTTCGAGGACCGTGTGCATGGTATAAATTTTCCCAATCTTTCACCTTCAGCCTGTGTATGTCTTTTCCATTCAGATGTGTCCCTTGGAGGCAACATATTGTTGGATTTTTTTTTTTATTTCAAGTTACAAGCCAATGTCACTTTATTCGAGAGTTTAAGCCATTATCATTTAGAGTTACTATTGATATATGGTTTGTACTGCCACCCATGTTTTTATATATATATTTTTTAATTAGTTTGATTCTCCATGATTTGCTTTTCCCCTTCCCTCTGTCATTACTGAGGCACTTCTCACTGATGGTTTTCGTTGTAGATTTTCATTTCTTCCTCGTGTAGTGTTTTGCTCAAGATGCTTTGCAATGCTGGTTATCTGGCTGAAATTCTTTTAGCTTTTGTTTATCATGAAATATTTTTATCTCATTGTCTTATCTTAAGCTTAATTTTGCTGGATACATAATTCTTGGTTGGCATCCATTGTCTTTCAGTGTTTGAAGTACGTTGTTCCAGGATCTTCTCACTTCCAGCGTCTATGATGAAAAATCCATTGTTAAACTTTTTGGTTTACCCCTGATTGTAATGATTGTAATCTGCCTCCTTTCTCTGGTAGCTTTTAATATTTTCTCTTTGTTCTGTATATTGGATATCTTTATAACAATGTGTCTTGGCATTGGTCTACTGTGATTTTGTGTGCTCGGTGTCCTGTAAGCATCTACAATTTGTTTATCCATTTCCATTTTTATTTCTGGAAAGTTTTCTGTAATTATTTCATTTACCAGGTTTCTCATTCCCTTGGTTTTAATCTCTGTACCTTCCTCTATCCATATGACTCATTAGTTTGTTTTTTTTATGTTATCCCATATCTCTTGAATGTTTTCTCATAATTTTTTACAGCATTTCTTTGTTGGCTAGACTTTTTTCAAGATGATATATTTTGTCTTCATTATCTGACATTCTGTCTTCTACTTGCTCTACTCTGTTAGTGATACTCTCAATTGAGTTTTTAATTTGGTTTATCATTTCCTTGATTTCTAGAATTATTGTTTGATTTTTCTAATAATCTCTATCTCCTGATAAAGATGCTTAATTTCTCATTTTATCTGTTTATGTAATTCATTTTCAATGCGTTTTATCACTGTTTGTTTTTGCTGTCTCGTATCCTCTTTAAGGTTCCATTCCATCTGTCTAAGGTATTACTTGAGTTTTTATATGACCATTTTTCTGATGACTTTAGGTGCTCTTGAATATTTAGGCTGTCCTTCATTGTTCGTAATCCTTTTCTTCTTTGTTTTTATATGCTGCTCATGTTACTTCTTCTTCTGTTTGACTACTGAGTTACTGCTTACTCTTATAAATTTATTTGATGCTTGGGAGGAAAGATATTAGAAGGGAAGGGAGAAGTCACTAAAGAGAATGAGAGTAGGCAGGTAGAATTCAAGGAAGGGGGAATAAGAAAAATGAAAAGAAATGAAAAGACAAAAGAAAAAAATAGAAAATAAAGAAAGAAAGTTTTAAGTAATGATGATGATTAAAAAATTGAAAATTAAAATTTAAAATAATAATAATAATAATAAAATAAAAAAATTAAAAAATAAAAACATTTAAAAAAGTTAAAGAACAACAATAACAAAAATGAAAATGAAAGAAAAAAAAACAAATAAAAAAATAATAATAATACATGCAGTCCTAGAGTTCAAATAACTTCTCTTCCAGTAGGTGGAGCTGTGCGCACTGGGCCAAGCTTCTCCTCTCAAAAAGTGAGAACCAATCACTGTGCAGCAGCTCTTCCTCCCAGACTGGGCGGGTCTCCAATTCTGAGTGCCTAGGGCTTTCTCTTGTGCTTCCTCAAGCCAGGCCCCACTCACCTGTGATGCTCACCACAATACTGGTTACAAACCAGGCCTCTGCTCCTGGTAGCCCTGTTTCCATGAACGCCTGGGCACACTCTCCTTGTTTGCCTTCCTCAGACAATAAGTTTGTAGAGCTTGGGGCTGAGAACCTCCAGCGAATTTGCTTGCCCTTCAGGAGCCATGGCCCCGGTAGGTGGTGTAAGAGACCTCAATTGTCAGCACTGGTGGGAGCGGTAGCAGGGAATTCCACGCCGCGAGTCCCGAGCCAATCTTGATTCCCTAGGTCTGGGTATCGCGCTCCTTGGAGAGCTGGGAGGGGCCATTACGGCAGAGGTGGGAAGGGCCCTTGAGGTTTCCCTGCGTTGTTGAGAGATATGGCAATGGGATTACACACTTGTCGCGCTGGTTTCAATGAAGTTATCTCCTCCGCCTGTGACGTCAGTTCTCTGCCATGGTGGTATCCCATTCAAATGGTGACCGTTCGTTCCCTTTGCTGGGTGACCAATGCAACAGGTGGGTCCTGACTATCTCTCCCAAGCCCCATTTCAATCCTGTGGCCACTGCCTATGAAGGCTCAGTTGGCTTTTAACTCTCAATTCAGAAAGCCCGACCAGTTATTTCAGCGGGAATGTTAGTGCTGAGTCACAAAAACCAGACGAATCTAAGCTTGAATGCAGCCAATCCGGGCTTTGTGTGTGTTCTGAGGGGCCCAGACTGTTCACCCCAGATTCACAACAGGTCAATATTGCCTAGTGATTCTGAGCAAACAGCATTTAGACAGTTTACGACTCCCTATGCCCGCGCAGCTGAAGAGATCAGAGACTTGATTTCTCCATGCCTGCCTTCATAATGGATCTCCTGTATTGCTACTTTTTAATATCTGTGCTTTTGCGTGTGTGTGTATATATATATGTATATGTATATATATATATATATATATATATATATATATATATATATATATATACTCTTTAGATTTTTCAAAATATGAAATATATGTGTCTTATTATGCACTCCCTAAATTCATTCATATTCATATCTGTGGATTTATAATCAACTTTCCACAAGATTATTTTCAGAAATAATCATCCACCTGAAATACATATTGTTTCCTAGTACTGAAAACTAAATTCAGTGAATGGTGCATACAAACCCTAATATTTCTACAGTTACTTAGCCAGTTTAAAATCAATGCAAGTTGATTTCTAGGGGACATGATGTGTATTTTGACTTTCATTTTTATTCAACACTTGTATGTTACTATGTCTTCAGTTTATGCAAATCATGGGATATATATTTCTGTCACAAATTAGAAAATTTATAGGCATTTGTTTCACGATCAATCACTTCCTGATTCAGAACACATGTATCCCTCCATGTTTCTTGACTGGTCTTTTCATGAGACTTCTTTCCATACACATTATGTTTGTTTAACATCATCACGTATAAAGCAAAACTCAAACACCATTCTTCATAAACCATAATCCTAATATTACCATTAGATATATAACTGGTTGGAATGAATGATTGTATATCAATATAAAATTTCTTATATATTTTCACATATCAATTCAATCCATTATTTAAAGTGGAATCAGTTTCGTTATTTATTCATAGTATGGTCTATTCATGCATTATCTCTATATTAATAGACACAGGGTACACCTCTTTGTACCCCTAATACTAATGTATACGTCTTCAAAATATTGCCCCCAAAAATGGTGAAAGAAATACTCATGTCACCTGATCTACATATACATTTTATCACAGTAATATTCTGAACAAAAAAAAAAACATAAAAATGTAACACTTATGATTGTACAAAAGCCTAAAAGGAAAGTGAACGTGGATAACTAATAACATCCATGTCCAGGTTGCCTAATGCTCTCAAATGTCATTCCCATTCGTGACGACATATTTGTTTTTTCCTATGATTATGTATTCAAACTCAACCCTGTTGAAAATGTCTAATCCTATGACTCACTTTATACTTTGCCTGATTTCGTAATGTCTCTATTGACACCTGCTTTCCTACACATTTTCCCCAGCTCATCATTGTGACTAACTCTTCACATGTGCTGACATTTACATTCACTCTCCCAATGAAACCCTATTGCTAAAGAAGCTTTTTATTCCAAATCATATACTCACTCTTCTTCCTAAACCTACTGACTATCTTCCTAATCCTACTGACTATTCCTTTTTGACTGGATGTTCTCTTCTACATTCAATCATCCAAGGTACAAGGTCCTATGCCACTGTATTTCGATTTAACTGAGACAATTGTACAGAACATAATTCAACACTAAGTATCCAAATCAAGGGCTCAATGCCCTTCTGGGCTTCAAATCCTTCTTAGATTCCCGTTTTCATACATATATTTCACCTATATATTCTTATAAATATCGCAGGTTCCCAATCTCATTATTCATCCTGCAGAATGATTCCTAACCCAAATCGAACATATTATTAACCCTAACCATACACTAACTTTGCAGGAGAGCAGGAACAGTGTGTGTATTAAACTACAGGAATCTAGGGGACGTTCACCTGCTGAGAAACTCAAATGTTCATGCAGAAGTGATCCCTGGTGAAGATGAAGGCAGCTATGAATTACCTCAGAAGGCAAAAGTCATCTTCCATGGCAATCATCCTGGTCAGGATGAAGGGTTGTGTCTGAATCAATCTCTCTCTTCTTAATGTATAGAACATGGACCAAACCAGTCCTGTGTGGAAGCTGTTCCCGGGTGCTTACGGTTGATATAACATTCTAACTAGAGAAAGTGTCCCATGAAAATCAGGGCAGCCTCCACCTCATAGTATTTTGGAAGCAACTGTTAGGACAAAGTGGTTGCCAAGGCAGTGACATAATTCAGATCCTGAAGGAAGTGATCTCATCTCACTTCCTTGGTGATGGAACTCTCTGAACTTGAAATCCAGGAATCCAGGCACCCAGAGACAGTCTCTGTCCTAGTCCCAGTGGTCTGACATGTTTGGATTTACCAAGGACAGAGTCAGTCTTTCTTGGTACCTAGAGATGTGAGGAAGGCCAAATGCCAGGAAACCTCTGAAGAGGGGCTTTTCCTGAGAAGGCAGGTAGTGCCTCACCGCTGGCTCTTGAGAACTTCACAGAGTTGGCCAAGCAGACATGATCTGAGACAGGAGAGGTCATTTTGGAGGAACATAGTATGGCTCACTAGTCAGAGGATACTCCGGGGAGTCACAGACCTACTAGGGGGAAGGAGGTGCCTTTGTGGGTGTGGGTGTGAGTTTGTGGTTTTGTCTCATGTTCTGAGGATAGGTAGGAAAGGCGGTTTGTTTGGTATGGAGTGGAATATTTGTATTAAGTCCTTTGACAAGGCGAGTGTTCCTATGTGTGTGTGTATCCCACTGAGTCCATTGTTGTAGACATTAGAAAAGACAATGCATCAATGGATGTGTTCTGTCTAGTAGAAAGCTTCCCAGAATTCATCCTGCCCAATTCATGAGTGGACTCTGGCTTGCCTTATGGATGGGCAACACCTACAAGCTTCCTAATTTCCTGTTTTCTCTCTCAATTCTGGCGACTCTCCAGAATAGTATCATGGTTTTGTGTCCAAGATTTGTACCGCCTCCAAGATCTGTGACATTGTTATGTACTGGAAGCTGAAGGAAATGGCTAGCATCTCAGAAATCTCAGATATCTGTTGACCAGGAAAGTCTCAGTGGAGAAACCCTGCTTTGGTCCTTCTGCTTACCTATTGTTCTGTTGAATGTCAGGAAGTTTTTTGCCTCAAGCCACCACTTTGTGAAGCCTGAAGAAAAGTTTTCAAATGGAAATGAAAGGGCATCACCTGTGGCTCTTTGCTTAATTGCTTAGGATTGGGATATGTCTGAATCAGCCTGTTGGCCCTGTGTGAGGCTGTGGCTTAGATTCTCAGCACCTGATGGATCTAAAGATAGATCCCATGCGTGCATCCAAAACCAAAATTGCAAAAAGATCAGATATTGTTGATGAACTCTCTTGCCTTCCTCTGGTAGGTTCCTGATATTCATCAAGTGAGAATAGGGATCCTTTGGGTCAAATGAGTTCTTCAAAGCCCTGCAGAGGCTAGGCCATAGGTGCTTGATTTTTATGACTACAATTCACTTAAAGAATCTAAACCCCAAAGCTAGAAGGCCTCAAGTTGGAGAAGCCAAGCAATATTAAAGGCAGGCCTATTTGATCACTACTGGTTCACAGGAAGAGAGTCCAGGCCACCCTGACTTTAGGCAAATGAGGGGCAGGGAGCTTATTTTAGACACTGTCGTGGGCTGCGTCCCTTATGGAAACCTCCAGCCAGAGGATATGATGAGTGTCTATATGGAAGAAGATGAGGGCCATGTGAGAGTGTTTGGTTTTAATTGTGGACATATGTCTGGCGGTTGGAAGAGATCACTGGGTCCACCTAGGCTTGCACTCTGGTGTGATTCCCCTTAGAGACTGAGTTCTTTTACTGATCTCAGAGAATTATTGCCAGGAATTGTGTTGGAATTTTAGATGGCCATGCATGAGAGTTGTCCTTGGAAAGTGACATCTAGGCCCAAGGTGACTTTCCACAGAGCACAGGGAATCTCAGCCAGGATATCACATGATATTATTCTTAAAGACTTGGCAGCCATATTTGAGAGTCAAAACACACATGGAACATACATTGTAGACCTCAATGGGCCTGGCTTAATCTGACTTTTGGGCACTTTTGGAAGCCTTGCCTGTAAGAATTCTCCAGAGTTTTCATTGAAATGAGCTTCCTCACCATTTAATGGTTTCTGAGTGAATTGAAATCCACAGTGCCTCCAACTTCATCCTTGAAAATTGGCTAGATCAATACCATGAAATTTTTGAAATTCCCATCACCGGGTAGCTCTGGAGAACATTTGAATGTCCTGTTGCTGATCATGAGTATACAAGACAGTGCCTTGATTGACTGGGTTTTATGAAAATGGTGTTTAACAGAGATGCCAGTAAGTTGGATCCTGCTGAGTAGTTGTACTAGAGTAGTGGATGGCAGGTGTGTAATAAAACATCTGTGGTGGGGGCATGTGAATCTGCCATTGGCTTCCAAATGGATTGTGACTGACATTTTGCAGCCAGTAGACCCTTATATGTAAAAGCATATTGTTATATGGAGAGGTTTTAGGGCAATGTTCAGAATCAGGTTGCTATGGAAAATGGGGCAAGCTATGTGGGATAGAAGCCTGGTTGGTGCATTCTCCTGACGAACCTGACCCACCACACTTGACAGAAGTCACTTCAGCACTGTGTCCCAGTTGAACTCCTTGTATTTCATGAAGCAAATACCAAACTCCTAGTGCAGCAGCAAGAAATACCACGAATAGTGGAGGATGACCAAATGGAATTACAGTCCACAAGGGGAGACATTTAGACCCCAGTGGCCACAGGTTACCTACAAATAGAAAATTCAGCACTGCTGCCTCATGTTCATTGGAAAATAAGAATCCATGTCATCCAGATCACATAGATGAAGACTCAGCTATGATGGTCTCACAACAAATGAAACTAATGCTCCTGACAACAGCATATATTTCATTGCCCAACCTCAGAGGCAGTTTCTCCAGATGTTAGGCTGGCAGAACTTCATGTTTGTGGAGTTTTTACCCTGTCCCTTACTTTTGGAAACTCCTCTACCACCTGCAAATTTGTGAACTCCTGAGCATTTTTCATTCCACATATGTATTCACAGATTTTCTAACTCTTCTCCTCTAATTGTGTCTTATGTGGGGCGAAGGTAATGTCAAGGCATTGTGCTGAATGAGAGTGGGAATTTTTTGTGTAGCACATATTTGCATACACATTGGATACATTTTCCAATTTTCCATTCAAAATACTGAATCCCTGACACTAACACATACCCTACTAGACTTTGACTTCTAATCCTAATATGGTGGAGAAAAATAACCCAAACAGAATAGAAATACAAGAGGTTCACAGGAGGCATGGTGTATAGTTGGACTTGCCTTTCGTATGATAAATGGTAGGTGTTATAAATCTAGCGAATTTTAATTGAAATAGTTCTCCATGTGTTTTAAAAGTTAACAAATATGTGAATAACTGTCTCCCTTTCTCTGTAGCCTATTCATCACATGTATTTTCATATGCACATTTAGAATTCTACCTGGTATCACTCGTACATTTTGTGAGGTGGCTGGCTTGGCAGCTGCAAATTGTGAGAAGAGATCACTCCTACTAAACGCTGTTGGAACTGAAAATACAACATATGAGTGAGCTTCTTAGTTGAACAACATAAATCCATGTTCATTAAAATGAATATTTTTGGATCTGTGGATGATATATTATTTCATGTAAATTTCGATTGGCATACATAATGCTACTTTTTAATGTCTGTGAGTGTATATATATATATATATATATATATATATATATATATATATATATATTCACTCTCCAGATTTTTCAAAATATGAAGTATATTTTTCTTATTATACACTCCCTAAATTCATTCATATTCATGTATGTGCATTTATAATCATGTTTTCACAAGAATATTCTCAGAAATATTCATCCACCTGAAATACATATTTGTTTCTTAGTACTGAAAACTAACTTCGGGGGATCATATGATGGTGGTGAAGGGAGTGCATCACCCCCATGTACCGCATCACTGTGCGGGAGAATGACGAGTTATAACGGCTAAAATATATCTTGTTAGAAATTTCCAGCAAAATTGGGGTGCTCCAAAACCTAGTGGACATATTTCCATCTCACGAGGATCAGCTACGCGAGCTCAAACACAAGTGATTTGTCCACATGGAGCGTCATGCTGCTTATTCAGGAAATTGGTCTGTGGCTAGAGTCTGCGGCGCGCACTGGGAAACGAAGAGATAGCAATGCAAATATACAGCGGTGTGGATTCTGTGGGCTCCTGCCAGGTATGCAATCACTGTGCTAAGTGCTGAATTCTTTGTTTGAGATGGGTAAGGATGCGGTCCAATTCGGTTCTCCACACCGGTCAGACCACAGAGGAAGCCAGCGGCCACTATCTTGGAGAGCTGATGTCACCATCCCTGTTTTTGACTGATCGAAGCTCATTCAGCTATAGAACAGGTAATTTCAGGATGCCATTCACCTTTGTGTTGCAGACAAATTACTCAGGCTATTTCAGAAAATTGAAAAAGAGGGAGATCTTCCAAATTCATTCTACGAGGCCAATATCACCCTGATTCCTACACCAGATAGACACTTCAAAGAAAGAAGACTAAAGACCAATATCTCTAATGAACCTAAATGCAAAAATCTTAAATTAAATTCTGGCAAATCAGATACAAAAACATATCAAAAAAATGTGCACCATGATCAAGTAGGGTTCATCCCTGGGATGCAAGGAGGGTTCAATATACGAAAATCAATAAGTGTTATTCACCACATCAATAGACTTAAAAATAAAAACCATATTATCATCTAGATAGATGCAGAAAAAGCATTCGACAAAGTACAGCATCCCTTTATGTTCAAAACTCTCGAAAAACTAGGAATAACAGGAACATTCCTCAATATTGTAAAAACAATCTATGCTAAACCGCAGGCTAGCGTCATTCTGAATGGAGAAAAATTGAAGACATTCCCTCTAAAATCTGGAACAAGACAGGGATGCCTGCTCTCACCACTTTTGTTCAATATAGTTCTCAAAAGACTGGCCAGAGCAATTAGACAGATGAAAGAAATTAAAGGCATATAAATAGGAAAAGAATAACTTAAATTATCACTATTGCAGATGACATGATTCTATACCTAGCAGACCCAAAAGGTTCTACAAAGAAACTAATAGAGCTAATAAATGAATTCAGCAAAGTGGCAGGATATAAAATCAACACGCATAAATCAAAGGCATTCCTGTATATCAGTGACAAATCCTCTGAAATGGAAATGAGGACAACCACTCCATTCACAATATCCTAAAAAAAAAAAAAAAATGGGAATCAACCTAACAAAAGAGGTGAAAGTCTTATACAATGAAAACTACAGAACCCTAAAGAGAGAAATAGAAGATCTTAGAAGATGTAAAAATATACCCTGTTCATGGATAGGCAGAACTAACATCATCAAAATGGCGATATTACCAAAAGTTCTCTATAGGTTTAATCCAATGCCAATCAAAATCCCAAAGGCATTTCTTGTAGAAATAGAGAAAGCAATCATGAAATTCATATGAAAAAATAAAAGACCCAGAATTGCAAAACAATGCTAAGCAGGAAGTGTGAATCAGGCGGTATAGCGATACCAGACTTCAAACTATACTACAGAGCAATAGTAACAAAAATAGCATGGTACTGGTACCAAAACAGGCAGGTGGACCAATGGTACAGAATAGAGGACACAGAAACCAATCAACAAAACTACAACTATCTTATATTTGATAAAGGAGCTAAAAGCATGCAATGGAGGAAGGATAGCATCTTCAACAAATGGTGTTGGTAAAACTGAAAATCCATATATAACAAAATGAAACTGAATCCCTTTTTCTCACCATGCACAAAAGTTAACTCAAAATGAATCAAGGACCTTGATATCAAATCAGAGACACACTGTCTGATAGAAGAAAAATTTGGTTACGATGTACATACTGTGGGGTTGGGCTCCAAATTCGTCAATAGGACACCTATAGTACAAGAGTTAATAACTAGAATCAACAAATGGGACTTACTCAACTAAAAAAGTTTTTTCTCAGCAAAAGAAACAATAAGAGGTAAATAGGGAGCCTACATACTGGAAAGAAATCTTTACTACTCACACTTCAGATAGAGTCCTAATATCCAGAGTATACAAAGAACTCAAAAAATTAGACAATAAGATAACAAATAACCCAATCAACAAATGGGCCAAGGACCTCAACAGACACTTCTCAGATGAGGACATACAATCAATCAACAAGTACATGAAAAAATGCTCACCATCTCCAGCAGTCAGAGAAATGCAAATCAAAACCACCCTAAGATACCATCTCACTCCAGTAAGATTAGCAGCCATTATGAAGTCAAACAACAAGAAGTGCTGGCAAGGATGTGGGAAAAGAGGTACACTTGTACATTGCTGGTGGGACTGCAAATTGGTGCAGCCAATTTGGAAAGCAGTATGGAGATTTCTTGGAAAGCTTGGAATGGAACCACCATTTGACCCAGCTATTGCCCTTCTTGGTCTATTCACTAAAGACCTAAAAAGAGCATGCTACAGGGACACTGCTACATCGATGTTCATAGCAGCACAATTCACAACAGCAAGACTGTGGAACCAACTTAGATGCCCTTCAATAGAAAAATGGATAAAAGAAATGTGGCATTTATACACAATGGATTATTACTTTGCATTGAAAAATAAAAAATCATAGAATTTGCAGGGAAATGGATTGCATTAGACTAGATTATGCTAAGTGAAGCTACACAATTCCTATAAAACAAATGCCAAATGTCATCTTTGATATAAGGAGAGTAACTAAGAACAGATAGGGATGAAGAGCATGACAAGATGATTAACATTAAACAGGGATGAGAGGAGGAAGGGAGGGAGAAGGGAAATTGCATGGAATTGGAAGGAGACCCTCTGGGTTATACAAAATTACATACAAGAGGAATTGAGGGGAAAGGGAAAAATAATACAAGGGGGAGAAATTTATTACAGTAGAGGGAGTAGAGAGAGAAGTGGGGAGGGGCGGGGAGGCCAGGGGGAATAGTAGAGGATACGAAAGGCAGCAGAATACAACAGACACTAGTATGGCAATATGTGAATCAATGGATGTGTAACTGATGTGATTCTGCAATCTGTATACAGGGTAAAAATGGGAGTTCATAACCCACTTGAATCAAAGTGTAAAATATGATATATCAAGAACTATGTAATGTTTTGAACAACCATAAATAAAAATAAAAAAAAACTCTCTTTGGTGAATAATGCATGCAATTCTAATATTTCTACAGTAACTGACCCAGTTTAACATCAATGCAAGTAGATTCCTATTGGACATGATGTGTATTTTGACGTTCACTTTTATTCAACACTGGTACATTACTATTTCATCAGTTTATGCACATAACAGGATATATATTTCATTCACAATTTAGAAAATTTATAGGCACTTGTTTCACTTTCAATCACTTCCTGCTTCAGAACACATGAATTCCTCCATATTTCTTGATTGGTCTTTTTATGAGACTTTTTTCCAAACATATTATTTTCGATTTCCATAATCACTTTTGAAACAAAACTCACACACACTTCATGATAAACAATAACCCTAAGATTACCATTAGATATATAACTGGTTGGAGTGAATGATTGTATGTCAATATATGATTTCCTATATATTTTCAGATATCAATTCAATCCATTATTTAAAGTGGAACCAGTTATAATATTTATTCACAGTATGGTCTATTCATGCATTATCTCTATATTCAAAGACACAGGGTACACCACTTTGTACCCCCAATACTAATTTATATGTCTTCAAATATTGCTCCCAGTAATGGTGGAAGAAATACTCATGTCATATGATCTACATACACATTTGATCACAATATTTTTCTGGGCACAAAATGCAAAGATCACACTTATGATTGTACCAAATCCTAAATGGAAAGTGAACATGGATTACTAAAACGATAAATGTCCAGGTTGCCTAATGCTTTCAAATGTCATTCCTATTGGTGACGACATATTTGTTTCTTCCTAAGATTATGTATTCAATCTCAACCCTATTGAAAATGTCTAATCCTATCACTCACTGTATAATTGCCTCATTTCATAATGTCTGTATTGATATTTTCCTTTTTACATATTTTCCCCAGTTCATCATGTGACTGACTCTTCACATGTGCTGAAATTTACATTCACTCTATAACAAAAACCCTATTGCTACAGAACTTTTGCCCCAAATCCTATACTCACTCTATTTCCTAAAGATACTGACTACCTTCCTAATCCCACCAACTATCTCAATTTGAGTGGATGTTCTCTTCTAAAATCAATCATCCAAGGTGTAAGGTCCTATGCCATTGATTATCAATTTATCTGAGACATCTGTGCAGAACGTAATTATAAGCTAAGTATCCCAATCAAGGGCCTAATGCCCTTCTGGGCTTCAAATCTTACCTAGATTTCTGTTTCCATACTTATATTTCACCTCTATAATCTTATAAATATCGCAGGTTCCCAATACTATTAATCATCCTTCGCAATGATTCGTAACCCAAATCGAACATGTTATTAACCCTAACCATACACTCTTACCTTAATCTAACTTTGCAGAAGAGCAGGGACAGAGTTCGTCTTACAATACAGGAATGTAGGGTATCTTCCTCCTGCTGAGAACCTCAAATGTCCATGCAGACTTGATCCCTGGAGAAGATGTAGGCAGCTATGAAGGACCTGAGAGAGCAAATGTCATCTTCCATCGCAAACAACCTTCCCAGGATGAAGGGTTGTGTCTGAATAAGCCTCTCTCTTGTTAATGTAGAGAAGATAGACCAAACCAGGCATGTGTGGAGAGCTATTCCGGGGTCCCTATGGTTGATATACCATTCTAACTTGTAAAAGTGTCACAGGAAGAAAGGGCAGCCTCCATCTCATAGGACTATTGTAAGCAACAGTTAGGACAAAGTGGTTGCCAAGGCAATGACCTCAAAGAATTCCTGAAGGAAGTAATCTCACCTCATTTCCTTGGTGATGAAACTCTCTGAACTTGGAATCCGGGAAGCCAGGCACCCAGAGCCAGTCTCAGTCCCAGTCCCAGTGGTCGTATTTTTTGGATTTACCATGGACAGAATCAGTCTTTCTTGGTACCTACTGAGGTGAGGATGAACAAATGTCAGGAAAGCTCTAAAGAGGGGCCTTTCCTGAGAAAGCAGGTAGTGGCTCACCGCTGGCTAGTGACAACTTCACAGATTTGGCCAAGGAGACCATATGTGACAGGCGATTTCATCAGAACATAGTTTGGCCCACCAGTCAGAGGACACTCCCAATAGTCACAGACCTACTTGGGGGAAGGAGCTTCCTTTGTGTGTGTGGGTGTGGGTTTGAGATTTTGTCTCATGTTCTGAGAATAGGTAGGAAAGGCGGTTTGTTTGGTTTGGAGTGAACTGTTTCTGGTAAGTCGTTTGACAAGGCCAGTGTTTCTTTGTCTGTGTATCCCACTGTGTCCGTGGTTTTAGATATTAGAAAAGAGAATGAATCATTGGATGTGTCCTGTCTAGACTCAACTTGCCCAATTTATGAATGGACTGCGGCTTGACTTATGGGTGGACAACTCCAACAATCTTCCTAAGTTCCTGTTTTCTTCCTGAATTCTGCCCAATTTATGAATGGACTGCGGCTTGACTTATGGGTGGACAACTCCAACAATCTTCCTAAGTTCCGGTTTTCTTCCTGAATTCTGGCCACTCTCCAGAATAGGCTCATGGTTTTGTGTCCAAAATATGTACCACCTCCAAGCTCTGTGACATGGCCATGTACTGGATAGCTGAAAGAAATGGGAGCATCTCAGAAAACTCAGATATCAGTTTGACCAGGAAATTCTAAGTGAAGAAACCCTGCTTTGGGCCTTTTGCTCATCAATTGTTCTGTTGCCCTGAATGTCAGGAAGGCCTTTGCCTCAGGCCACACCATTGTAGAGCCTAAAGAAACAGTTTTCAAATGGAAATGAAAGGGCATCACCTGTGGCTCTTTGCTTAATTGCTTTGTAAAGGGATGTGTCTGAATCAGTCTTTTCTCCCTGTGTGAGACTGTGGCTTAGATTCTCAGCACCTGATGGATCTAAAGAAGGATTCCATGTGTGCATCCAAAACGAAAATGGACAAAAGAGCAGTCAGTGTGGATGAAGTCTCTCGCATTCCTCTGTAAGTGTCCTGTTCTCCATCATGTGAGAACAGTGATCATTTGGTTCAAATGTGTTCCTCAAAACCCTGCAGAGGCTAGCCCATAAGTGCTTGGTTTTTCTCGAGACTCCAATTCACATAAAGAATCTAAAACACACAGTCAGTAGGCCTCAAATTGGAGAAGCAGTGCCATATTAATGGCAGGCCTATTTGATCACTCTTGGTTCACTGGAAGGATGTCCTGGCCACCCTGATTTTAGGCAAAAGAGGGACAAGGGAGGTTATATTGGACACTGTCTTGGGCTGCACCCCTCATGGAAACCTCCAGCCAGAGGTTATGATGATTGTGTAAATGGAAGAAGATGAGTGCCATGTGGAAGTGTTTTGGATTTAATTGTGGATATTTGTGTGACAGTTGGAAGACATAACAAGGTCTACCTGGGCTTGAACTCTGGTGTGATTCCCCTTATAGACTGAGTTCAGGAACTGATCTCAGAGAAGTATTGCCATGTATTGTGTTGTGATTTAAGAGGCCATGTATGAGAGTCACCCTTGGAAACTGAGATCTAGCCCCAGAGTGGCTTTCCACAGAGCTCTGGGAATTTCAGCCAAGATATCACATGATTTCATTCGAAAGACTTGGCAGCCATAGTTGAGAGTGAAAACACACATGGACCTCATATTGTAGACCTCAATGGGCCTGGCTTAATGTGACCTTTTGGCCATTCTTTGGGAAGCCTTGCCTGTGAGGGTTCTCCAGAGCTTTCATTGAAATAATCTTGCTCACCATTTACTGGTTCCTGAATGAATTGAAACCCACAGTGCCTCCAACTTCATCCTTGAAAAATGTCTAAATAAATACCATGAAATTTTTGAAATTCCCATGACCAGGTGGCACTGGAGAACCTTTGGATGTCCTGTTGCTGATCATGGATGTACCAGACAGTGCCTTGCTTGACTGGGTTTCATGAAAATGGTGTAGAACAGAGGTGCCAGAAAGTTGCAGCCTGCTGAGAAGTGGGCCTAGAGCTTTGGTGGGCAGGAGTGTGATAAAACATCTCTGTTGGAGCAATGTGGATCTTCCATTGGCTTCCAAATGGCTTGTGGATTACATGAAGCAGCCAGCAGACCCTTGTAATTAAAGGCATCTTGTTATATGAAGAGGATTCAGGGCAATGTTCAGAATCAGGTTGCTATGGACAAGGATGCAATGTGGCAAGCTTTGAGGGATAGAAGCGTGGTTGGTGCGTTCTTCTGCAGACTCTTAACCACCGCACATGGCAGAACTCCCTCCAGCACTGTGTCTCAGTTGAACTCCTTGAATTTCATGAAGCAAATACCAAACTCCCAGTTCAGCAGCAAAAACCCCACAAAAAGTGGAGGAGGACCAAATGGCTTCACAGTCCAACGGGGAGACACTTAGTCCCCAGAGGCCACAGTTTACCTAAAAAGAAGAAAATCAACACTGCTACCTCATGTTCATTGGAAAATAAGATACCATGTCCTCCACGTCACATAGAGGCAGACCCAGCTTTGATGGTCTCACTACAAAGGAAGCCAATTCTCCTGACAACAACATAATTTTCACGTTCCCAAACTCAGAGGCAGTTGCTCTAAAAGTTTTTAGGCCAGCAGAGCTCCATGTTTGTGGAGTGTTTACCCTGTCCCTTACTTTTGGAAACTCCTCTACAACCTCCAAGTTTGTGAACTCCTGAGCATTTTCCATTCCAGATATGTATTCACTGATTTTCTATCTATTCTAGTCTAACTGTGTCTTACTTGGGGTGAAGGTAATTTCAAGGCATTGTTCTGGATGAGAGTGGGAGGATATTTGTGCAGCATATATTTGCATACAAATTGGATTCAATTTCCAATTTTCCTTTTGAAATACTGAATCCCTGACACTAACCCATACCTACTAGACTCAGACAACTCATTATAATATGATAGAAAAAAATAACACAAACCTATAGAAATACAAGCAGTTCATTGGAGGCATGTTGTATAGTTGGACTTGCATTTTGCATTATACAAGGTAGGAGTTATAAATCTGGTCAATGTTTAATAGAAAAAGATCTCCATGTGTTTTTAAAGTTAACAAATATGAGAATTCATGTTTCCCTTTCTCTTTAGCCTATTCACACTTATATATTTATATGCATATATAGAATCCTACCAGGTATCACACGTACATCTTTGTGAGGTGGCTGACTTGGCAGATACAAATTGTGAGAAGAGATCACTCCTCCTAAACGCTGTTGGAACTGAAAATTCAACCTATAGGGAGCGTCCTAGTAGAACAACATTATACATAAACTCATGTTCAGTAAAATAAACATTTTTGCATCTGTGGATGATATATATTTACTGATGAATTTCGATTAGCATTTATATTGCTACTTTTTAATGTCTGTGAGTGTTTTTTATTTGTGTGTGTGTGTGTGTGTATACACTCTCCAGATTTTTCAAAATATGAAATATATGTGTCTAATATACACTCTCTAAATTCATTCATGTTCATGTATGTAGATTTTTAATCAACATTTCACAAGATTATTCTCAGAAATATTCATCCACCTGAAATACATATTTGTTTCCTAGTACTGAAAACTAACTTCAGGGAATGATGCATACAAATCCTAATTATTCTACAGTAACTGACCCAGTCTAACATCAATGCAAGTAGATTCCTATGGGACATGATATGTAATTCTTTATTCATTTGTATTCGACACTGGTACATTATTATTTCTTCAGTTTTTGCACATCATAGGATATACATTTCATCCACAAGTTCACAAATTAATATGCATTTGTTTCAACTTTCACCACTTCTTGCTTCAGAACACATGTATTGTCAGGGTTTCTTGACTGGTCTTTTCATGAGACTTCTTTCCAAACACATTATTTTGAATTTCCATAATCATTTTGAAGCAAAACTCACACACTCTTCATGATAAACCAAAACACAAATATTTCCATTACATATATACCTGGTTGGAATGAATGATTGTATATCAATATACGATTTCCTTTAATTTTTCAGATATTAGATCAATTCATTTTTTAAAGTTGAAAAAAGTTATATTATTTATTCATATTAGGGTCTATTCATGCTTTATCTCTATATTCATAGACACAGGGTACACCTCTTTGTACCCCCGATTCTAATTTTACATCTTCAATATATTGCTCGCAGAAATGGTGGAAGACATACTCATGTCACCTGATGTACATATACATTTAATCAAAGTAATATTCTGGACAAAAAAATGTAAAGGTCACATTTATGATTGTACCAAAGCCTAAATGTAAAGTGTACATGGATTACTAAAAACATCCATGTCCAGGTTGCCTAATGCTGTCAATAGTCAATCCTATTGGTGACTACATATTTGTTTCTTCCTAATTTATATATTCAAACTCAACCCTGTTGAAAATGTCTAATCCTATCACTCACTTTATACTTTGCCTGATTTCATAATGTTTCTATTGATATCTGCTTTTTTACATATTTTCCCAAGTTGATCCTAGTGACTGACACTTCATATGTGCTGACATTTACATTCACTCTATAATCGAAACCCTATTGCTAAAGAACTTTTTGTCCAAATCCTTTAATCACTCTTCTTTCTAAACCTACCGACTATCTTCCTAATCCTACCGACTATCCCTTTTTGATTGGATGTTCTCTTCTACATTCAATCATCCAATGTAAAAGGTCCTATGCCATTGTATATCGAATTATCTGAGACAACTTTGCAGAGCATAATTCAAAGCTAAGTATCACAATCAAGGGAAAAACCCTTCTGGGCTTCAAATCATACCTAGATTTCTGTTTTCATACTTATATTTCACCAGATCTTAGAGAAGACGGACCATTTCAGGGGAACATAGTATGGCCCACCTGTCAGAGGACAATCTGGATAGTCACAGACCTAATTGGGGAAAGGAGGTGCCTTTGTGGGAGTGGGTATGGGTTTATTGTTTTGTCTCATGTTCTGAGAATAGATGGGAAAGGCGGTTAGTTTGGTTTGGAGTGGACAGTTTCTAGTAAGTCATTTGACAAGGCAAGTGTTTCTATGGCTGTGTATCCCACTGTGTCCGTTGTTGTAGATATTGGAAAAGAGAATGCATTAATGGATGTGTACTGTCTAGTGTAAATCTTCCCATAATTCAACCTGCCCAATATATGAATGGAGTGCAGCTTGTCTTTTTGATGTGCAACACCTGCTATCTTTCTAAGTTGCTGTTTTCTTCCTGAATTCTGGCCACTATCCAGAATAGGCTCATGGATTTGTGTCCAAAATATGTACCACCTCCAAACTCTGTGACATGGCCATGTACTGGATAGCTGAAGAGAATGGCGAGCATCTCAGAAAATGCAGATATCAGTGTGACCAGGAAAGTCTCAGTGGAGAAACCCTGCTTTGGGCCTTTTGCTTACTTATTGTTGTTTTGCACTGAATGTCAGGAAGTTCTTTGCCTCAATCCACCACTTTGTGAAGCCTGAAGTAAACAGTTTTCAAATGGAAATGAATGTCATCACCTGTGGCTCTTTGCTTAATTGCTTTGGGAAGGTATGTGTCTGAATTAGTCTCTTGGCCATGTTTGTGTCTATGACTTAGATTCTCAGCACCTGATGGATCTAAAGAATGGTCCCATGTGTGCGTCCAAAGCCATAATGGCAAAAAAAAAAATCATTCATTATGGATGAAGTCTCTTGCCTTCCTCTGTTAATTTCCTGAACTCCATCAAGTGAGAATAGGGATTCTTTGGGTCAAATGAGTTCTTCAATTCCCTGCAGAGGTGCTTGGGTTTTCGCATAACTCCAAATCACATAAAGAATTGATACCTGAAATCAGTAGGCGTCAAATTGGAGAAACACAGAAGTATTAACGGCAGGCTTATTTGATCACTCCTCGTTCACAGAAACGGTGTCCAGGCCACCCTGACTTTAGGCAAATGAGGGGCAAGCGAGCTGATTTTGGACACTGTCTTGGCTTTTCTCATGACTCCAATTCACATAAAGAATCTAGACCCCACAGTCAGAGAGCCTCAAATTGGATAAGCGGAGCAGTATTAAGGGCAGGCCTATTTGATCACTCCTGATTCACAGGAAGGGTGCCCAGGCCACCCTGAAGTTAGGCAAAAGAGGTGCAAGAAGCTTATTTTTGACATTCTCTTGGGCTGCACAACTCATGGAAAACTCCAGGAAGAGGTTATGATTAGTGTCTATATGGAAGAAGAATAGGGCCATGAGGGAGTATTTTGGTTTTAATTGTTTTCATTTGAGTCGCGGTTGGAAGAGTTGTCTGGGTCCACCTGGACTTGAACTCTGGTGTGATTCTCCTTATAGACTGAGTTCTGGAACTGACCTGAGAGAAGTATTGCCATGAATTGTGTTGGGATTTTAGGAGGCCAGGCATGAAGTTTCCATTGGAACCTGAGATCTAGGCACAGGTTGGCTTTCCACAGAACACTGCGAATCTCAGCCAGGATATTACATGATTTTATTCTGAAAGACTTGGCATGCATTATTGAGATTCAAAACACACATGGACCTCGCTTTATAGACCTCAATTGGCCTCGCTTCATGTGACTTTTTGGCCACTCTTTGGGTAGCCTTGCCTGTGAGAGTGCTCCAGAGCTTTCCCTGAAATTAGCTTCCTAACCCTTTAATGGTTCCTGAATGAATTGCAAACCACAGTGCCTCCAACTTCATCCGTGAAAAATTGCTAGATAATTACCATGAAATTTTTAAAATTCCCATGACCAGATGTCACTGGAGGACCTTTGATGTCCTGTTGATGATCATGAATATACCAGACAGGGCCTTGATTGACTGGGTTTCAGGAAAATGGTGTAGAACAGAGATGCTGGTAAGTAGAAGCCTAGTGAGTAGTGGGCCTAGAGAAGTGTTACTCAAGTGAGTGATAAAACATCTGTGGTGGGGCCATGTGGATCTTCCACTGGCTTCCAAATGGCTTGAGACTGACATGGTGCAGCCATCAGACCCATATACGTAAAGGCATATTTTTATATGGAGAGGTTTTAGGGCAATGTTCAGAATCATGTTGCTATTGTCAAGGGGGCAAGCTACGTGGGATAGAACCCTGGTTGGTGCATTCTCCTGGAGACCCTGCACACCACAGCTGAAAGAACTCCCTTCAGCACTGTTTCCCATTTGAACTCGTTGTATTTAATGAAGCAAATTCCAAACTCCCAGTGCAGCAGCAAGAAACACCACGATAATTGGAGGATGACCAAGTTGTTTCACAGTCCACACGGGGAGACACTTAGCCCTCAGTGGCCACAGTTTACCTACAAAGAGAGAATTCAGCACTGCTGCCTCATTTTTATTGAAAAATAAATAACCATGTCCTCCAGGTCACATAGATGCAGATCGAGCTTTGATTGTCTCACTACAAATAAAGCTAAAGCTCCTGAAAACAACATATATTTTAAGTGCCCAACCTTAAAGGCAGATTCTCAAAAAGTCTTTAGGCCAGCAGAGCTCCATATTTGTGGAGTGTTTACCCTGTCCCTTACTTTTGGAAACTCCTCTACCGCCTCCAAAGATGTGAAATCTGGAGCATTTTCCATTCCTGATAGGTATTCACAGATTTTCTTACTCTTCTCTTCTAATTGTGTCTTACTTGGGGCGAAGGTAATGTCAAGGCATTGTTCTGGAGGAGAGTGGGAAGAATTTTCTGTAGCATATATTTGCATAAACATTGGATTCAGTTTTCTATTTTCCATTCAAAATACTGAATCCCTGACTCTAACCCATACCCGACCAGACTCTGACTACTAATTCTAATATGATGGAGAAAAATAACCCAAACAGAATCGAAATACAAGCAGTTCAGAGTAGGCCTGGTGTATTGTTGTACTTTTCTTTTGCATGATACAGAGTTGGAGTTATGAATGTAGTCAATTTATTGTTGAAATAGTTGTCCATGTATTTTTAAGGTTAACAAATATGTGAATTCCTGTCTCCCTTTCTCTGTATTCTTATATGCACATATAGATTCCTCCCTGGTACCACACGTACATTCTTGTGAGGTGGCTGACTTGGCAGATACAAATTGTTAGAAGAGATCACTCCTACTAAACTTGTTGGAATTGGATATTCAACCTATGGTTGAGATTGCTAGTTGAACAGCATTATACATAAATCCATGTTCAGTAAAATTAATATTTTTAGATCTGTGGGTAATATATATTTTATAATGAATTTTGATTGACATATATTTTGCTACTTTTTTGTCTGTGTGTGTGTTTTGTATATATATATATATATATATATATATATATATATATATATATATATATATATACACTCTCCAGATTTTTCAAAATATGAAATATATGTGTCTTATATACACTCCCTAAATTCATTCATGTTTATTATGTGGATTTATAATCAACTATTCACAAGATTATTCTGAGAAATATTCATCCACCTGAAATTTGCCTAATGCTCTCAAATGTCAATCCTAATTGTGACTACATATTTGTTTCTTCCTAAGATTATATATTTAAACTCAACCCTGTTCAAAATATCTAATCCTATCACTCACTTTATACTTTGCCTGATTTTGTAATGTCTCTATTGATATCTGCTTTCCTACATATTTTCCCCAGTTCATCATTGTGACTGACTCTTCACCTGTGCTGACATTTACATTCACTCTCTAATCGAAACCCTATTGCTAAAGAAATTTTTTTCCAATTCCTATACTCACCCTTCTTCATAAAAGTACTGACTATCTTCCTAATGCTACAGACTATCGTTTTTGACTGAATGTTTTCTTCTACATTCAATCATCCAAGTAAATTTGGGGCGAGCTTCAGAGGAGGAGACCACCAACAGACTATCTCTTGCAACATCAAAGGGTTTTTTGGGTGTCCAGCATGCTGGGGCTCAGAGATCACTTGAATAGAGCAGATAGCCCTGAGAATAGCTTAAATAGAGCTTATATACTTTCCCTGGAGCGGGCAGGGAGGGAATTTTATTGATGGGTCAGGGTGAGAGGGTGGTTTGCATTCACCTGGGTGAGGGAGTACATTCTGCAGTTGGGCAGTTGGGGACAGAACATTCTGGGAACAAGATTTGCAAGCATTTCTCAAGATTTCAATAGTGTTTTGTTAAGCATACAGAAAAACAAGAAGTGACAAGTACCTATTTTATTAAACTTTAATTCCCCACTTCTTCTTCTGGCTACTTTTAATCATAAAAATGATCATTGGAGGGTGTCACATTCTATGTCTGCTAGTGGGGTATTACCATAAGTTTAACTCGTCCAATTTGAGCCTGGAGAAAAGAAATTACACGGTTGAGCAAACAGGATTTTATAGTTAGCAATAATATGAGGATTATTATTGGACCGGCCAGGGTTGATAAAAACGTAGTTAACCAGGAGGAGTGTGTGAACCAAGACTCAAGCCACCCTTTTTGGGCCTCTCTCTCTTGTTGATGCTCTTCAAGGTGTCTTTTAAATTTACTCATAGATTTTATTACAACTCCAGTATGGTCAGCATAAAAACAACATCCTTCCCTCAATGCAGCACAAAGGCCCCCTTCTCTAATGAAGAGGAGGTCCAACCCTCAACTGTTCTTTAAAACAACTTCAGAGAGAGAGGTTAAAGATTCATGCAAAGCTCTGATGGAGGTTTCTAATATCTTAGTTTTGCTCTATTGCTTCTTCTAATTGGGTCATTTGTTGTGTCCCATGGACAATGGCAGTGGTTCCTGTGCCCACCCGTGCAGCAACTCCTATTCCTAATAGGATGGCTAAAGTGAGGGATACAAGTTCCCAGTGGAACCGGTTGTATGCCCCCCCCTATTTGATCTTCAAACGAACCTGCGTCATGATAGAGCTTTCTGGGAAACATCTGCAACATTTCAAAATAATCACATCTGTTGACCATTTCATGAAAACATAAACAATGTTTAAGTATATAGAATTATGCTGTTGTAGGGACAGACAAGGCAAGGCACCTAAGATAGCACTGAAGACAGGGAAACAGTCCTATATTGTTGCAACTGGATTCAGAGGGCATTGCTTCTGTTGTAATCAATTAGTCCCCTGAAACTCAAGTTTAGGTAGTTTCAGAATTGTGTACCCAACATATAAGGGATGGGGCTCAGAAGTTTACAGTCTCCAGAAGTTCAAAAAAGCAGTATATGTTTCTGATTTTTCCTCTGTTCTGGGCAAGTTAAATTTTCAAGGACACCTGGGAGGAGGAGAGCTTTTTATTCCCTTTCTTATTTTCCCCCTGCCAGCTGTTACAACGGAGCCCAGTTGGTAATTTCTTTATCTTAGAAATGTGGCCATTTCTGTGAAGCCCCAGCTGAAGGCCAGAGGACTTGTTCACATATTTTGTGAAAAACTAGTTAGGGGTTGTCTAGCTTAGAAGTACTGAGTTTTTTAGCCAGTGGCCAAGTATAACAGGGCAATACAAAAAGAGAAAGTTTATCTACATTGAACTCTTTATAGAAACTCTATGCTGAAAGTTCTAAAGTCAGCCATGGTGAAGACTTCTGGAGAAGGACATTTAAGACTTTTCTGTGGGCCTGGTACAGAGGGGGAATACGGGGAAGGTGGGGCTGAGAGAAGCTCCGAGGATCTGAGAATGAGGAAAAAGAGAGATGTAAAAGAATAATTGGAAAGGTGTTTGGGAATTTCCTAGCAAAAAACTTGAGCAGTAGAACAGGTAGAGAAGAGCAGAAAACGGGAGTGAGTATCCCAAAATCCTGTGAGGGACTTTAAATTTTAGTAACCTGTTTTCAGTGATGACAAAGCAACTTTAATGGCCATTTATATTACATCTTGGATAAGGGTCTGAGAGCTCTCCTCAGCTCGTTTGAGCTTTGGGTTAGCTGGAAAGAGGACCTGGTGGGACCCGGTGTGGGCACTGACAGGAAGAGAGAGGAGTGAGTGGGTGGAGGGGTACCTCAGTACCTGCTACCTCACAAGCGGGCAATTGTCTGAGAACTGGTGGAGGTTTGGGATTCTGATCTAGTAATTGGAGGGGAGAAATCACGTTGCTGAGGTGGGAGTGACAGCAGAGAGTCTGGAGCAGAAGGCTGAGGATAAAAATCTATTGGAGAAGCATAGTTCAGGATGTGAGTGAAGGAGGGAAAGGGCTTCCACATAGGGGAATCTCCTTTCACCCTTTTGAGCACTTGCAGAAGTTAAAAAGGTCACGCAAAATTTGAGGATCTAGAGACCCCTCTGGGGGCCATCCTTTTTCTGTTGTCTACTTGGTAATATGGCCAATGCTGTGTACTGAATTTGATGAAGTATTGGGTTCCATCAGGCAGCCTCTGTATGCTCACATCTCCATGACATACTGAAGAAGTCGGTTTTTCCCCCACACAGCCGTTACTGTTTGTGGCTTTGATAGTTTCCTGGGCAAACAAGTAATCTAGGATAGCCAACCTGCATCTGGCTCGCGTGTCCCTACATCCATAATGTTTGTTTCCATTATCTATGGTACACAAGGGATTTAATGGTATTTTAGTGGGATTTTCTTCATCAGGGATATCCCAATAGAAAAAACCTATGGCCAGCTGACAAATGTCTGGGTGGAGAGATGGCCACCAGGTCCCTAAGGGGGATGTATGTGAGATCGATTATACACTTTTCCAGTAGGATTTGTGATCAGCCATCGCTGCTTAAAAGGCTGATGAGGGTTAGGACTACTTGTGGCCAAGGGGAGAGTATATAACCTTATCCACATGGCGAATACACAATTTGAAACTGTTACCAGTCTTTTCCAGTTTCCAGAAAGATTCTGGACAAGAAGCAGGCTTGAGATGAGAGGCATGGATCCAAGAAGTGATTCTGTATACCTTTACCACTGTAGGTGTTATAAGTAGCACCTGGTATGGTCCTTTACAGCTGGGTTCCAGGGATGACACCTGATGTCATCTTACATACATGAAGTCTCTTATTTGATATGGATGTGGAATCCCCTGGTACACAGTTTGTTACGCAGTGGGCAGCTATTTTCACAGGTATCACTGAGTTCTTTCAAGAGCTTTAAGTCTGTCAAGCAAGAGGGTGTGGAAAGGATCCTTAGGTCTTACAGTTGGGCTTAGGACCCTTACTGGACGAGGGCCACCATAGAGAACTTCTCAGGGGGTAAGGTTACTCAAAGAAACAGAAGGATTTTTTCTTGCATGAAACATTGCATAAGTCAGGAGCACAGTCCAATCTTTTATGCTGGTCTCTAAGCTTAATTTCGTTAAGGTCTCTTCAATGGTTCTATTCATTCTTTCTACTTGTCCTGAACTCTGGGGTCTATAAGCACAATATAACTTCCAATTAATCCCCAGGTTCCTGGCTAACCCCTGACTTACCTGGGCCATGAACATCGGTCCATTATCAGATCCTATTACCAGCTTAGCTTCCTCCAATGGTAGAGAGGCTTAGTCAGCAGCAGGGGAATCACTTAGAGTGTGTTGTGTGTTAGGGGACGAGGGCAGGGGATAAGGAGAGGAGGAAGAGTCCAGTAGAGTCAAATCTTGTGACTCAGGGAAAACAGAGGGTGGAGGAGGAGGAAGAGGTGAGGGTTTGAGAGATCATGTGGGAAGGAGTATGAGCAGAGGCATGGGCAAGGAAAGGCTTCACCCATGGAGGAGGAGATTTGCAGAGGTCCTGAAAAGTTAAGATATATGGCTGTTGATCAGGATGGCTATGTGGCCCTGGCTGAAAGACAATATCTCTGACTTTATAAATTAGTGGGAAGTAGAAAGATCTTTCTTGGGGCCATACGACTCCAAAGATGGGCCATTCTGAGGCACAGAGAGTCTGCCAGGTCCAGCGTTTTACTAAAAAAAGAAAGATTCTGAGCCCTTAAGCGGACTTTGGTTCAGTGATTAAGGGTCAGGGACAGAGGCATTGAAGTGCTCTCTCCCATAATGAAAGGTACACAAATAGTAAAAGCAAAGACACATGACACAGATAAGACAAGACCATAAAGACAGGCAATGGACATCCAACACTGAGACCAGGAATGCGTAGCCGGCAAAACCCGATAGGATGGCAATACCGAATCTAAAAGAAAATATCACTGAGTCGATGAAGCAATTGTTCCTTGATTCTCCGAGTCCTCTTTGGGGTCCCCCAGGGAGGTGCCCTATGTCTCTGTGACACGTCTCTCAGCCACCGTCGGAGAGACCCCAGGCTCTTCATCGCCAGCAATTTTGCCAAGCCCTAACATGACACCTGAAACCAGAAAGAGGCGCCTTACTTGCTCCGAGAGGAGCCCGTTGGGGTCTCTCATCCGCCACTGCCGGAACTCGGTGGAACCTCAATATGTAAAGGTCAGGTGAGTGTTGGAGGAAGAGACTACCAAGAGACTGTCTCATGCAACAGCAAAGGGTTATTTTGCGTCCAGCTTGCTGGGGCTCACAGCTAACTTAAATAGATCAGAGAGCTCTGAGAACAGCTTATGCAGAGCTTACATACATTCCTTGGAGATGGAAGGGAGGGAAGTTTACTGATGTGTAAGGGTGAGTGGGCGGTTCGTGTGACACCAAGTGAGGCAGTACATTCTGCAGTTTGGCAGTTGGGAACAGTACATTCTAGAACAAGATTAGCAAACATTTCTCAAGATTTCAACAGTGTTTTTTTAAGCATACAGAAAAACAGGAAATAGCAAGTACCTATTTTATTAACCTTTCACTACCGACTATCCTTTTTTGACTGGATGTTCCTTCTACATTAATTCATGCAAAGTACAAGGTCCTATGCCATTGTATATCGATTTATCTGAGACATCTCTGCAGAACGTAATTCAATGCTGCGTATCCCAATCAAGGGCCCAATGCCCTTCTGGCCTTCAAATCATACTTAGATTTCTTTTTTCATACATATATTACACCTATATATTCTTATACACATAGCAGGTTCCCAATACCATTATTCATCCAGCACAATGATTTCTAACCCAAATCAAACATGTTTTTAACCATAATCATACACTATTCCCTCAATCTAACTTTATAGAACAGCAGGGAAAGAGTTGATTTTACAATACAGAAATGTAGGGAAACTTCCACCTGCTGATAACCTCAAAGGCCCATGCAGAAATGATCCCTGGAGAAGATGTAGGCAGCTATGAAGGACCTGAGAGACCAAAAGTCATCTTCCATGGCAAACAACCCAGTCAGGATAAAAGGTTGTGTCTGAATCAGATTCTCTTCTTAATGTAGAGAACATGGACCAAAACAGGCCTGTGTGGAGATCTATTCCTGGGTGCCTATGGTTGATATACCATTCTAACTTGTGAAAGTTTCACAGGAAGTAGGGGCAGCCTCAATCTCATGGGACCCTTGGAAGTAACAGTTAAGACAAAGTGGTTGCCAAGACAGGGACCTCATTCAGTTCAGGAAGGAAGTGACCTCACCTCACTTCCATGGTGATGGAACTCTCTGAACTTTGGATCCAGGAAGCCAGGCACCCATAGCCAGTCCAAGTCCCAGTCCCTATGGTCTCACTTGTTTGGATTTACTAAATGCAGTCAGTCTTTCTTGGTACCTTCAGACGTGAGAAGGCCAAATGCCAGGAAAGCTCGGAAGCGGGGCTTTTCTTGAGAAAGTCGTTAGTGGCTCACCGTTGGCTCCTGAGAAGTTCACAGAGTTTGCCAAGGAGACCAGATCTGAGACAGGACAGGCCATTTCGGGGGAACGTATTATGGCCTACAAGTCAGAGGACACTCCGGATAGTCAAAGACCTACTTAGGGGAAGGAGGTGCCTTTGTGGGTGTGGTTGTGGGTTTGTGGTTTTGTCTCATTTTCTGAGAATAGGTAGGACAGTCGGTTTGTTTCATTTGAAGTGGACTGTTTCTAGTAAGTCTTTTCACAGGGCGAGTGTTTCTATGTCTGTATATTCCACTGTTTCCGTGGTTGTAGACATTAGAAAAGAGAATTCATCAATGGATGTGTCGTGTCTAGTAGAAAGCTTCTCAGCATTCATATTGCCCCGTTTATGAATGGACTGTAGCTTGCCTTATCGATGAGCAACACCTGCTACCTTCCTAAGTTTCTATTTTTGTCCTGAATTCCGGCCAATTTCAAGAATAGGCCCATGGTTTTGTGTCCAAGATATGTACCACCTCCAAGCTCTGTGACATAGCCATGTACTGGATAGCTGTAGGTGATGGCGAGCATCTCAGAAAACTCAGATATCAGTGTGACGAGGACAGTCTCAGAGGAGAAACCCTGCTTTGGGCCTTTTGCTTACCTATTGTTCTGTTGCCCTGAATGTCAGGAAGTTCTTTGCATCTGGCCACCCCTTTGTGAAGCCTGAAGAAAACAGTTTTCAAATGGAAATGATTGGGCATACCTGTGGCTCTTTTCTTAAGTGCTTTGAAAAGGGATGTGACTGAATCAGCCCCCTGGCCCTGTGTGTGGCTGAGGCTTAGATTCTCAGCACCTGTGGATCTAAAGAAAGTTCCCATGTTTGCATCCAAAGGAAAAATGGCAGAAAGAGCAGCCATTGGGATGAAGTCTCTCGACTTCCTCTGTAAGGTTCCTGAACTCCATCAAGTGAAAATAGGGATCCTTTGGGTCCAATGAGTTCTTCAAAACCTGCAGAGGCTAGCCCATAGGTGCTTGGTTATTTCATGACTAAAATTCACATAAAGAATCTAAACCAAACAGTCAGTAGGCCTCAAATTGGAGAATTGGAGCGGTATTAATGGCAGGCCTATTTGATCACTCCTGGTTCACAGGATGGGTGTCCAGGCCACCTTTACTTTAGGCAAATGAGGGTCAAAGGAGCTTATTTTGAACACTGTCTTGGTCTGCTCCCCTCATGGAAACCTCCAGCAAAATTATGATGAGTGTCAATATGAAAGAAGATGAGGGCCATATGGGAGTGTTCTTGTTTTAATTGTGGTAATTTGTGTGGTAGTTGGAAAAGATGACTCGGATCACCTGGGCTTGAACTCTGGTGTGATTCCCCTTAAAGAATGAGTTCTGGATCTGACCTCAGAGAAGTATTGTCGTGAGTTCTCTTGGGATTTTACTAGGCCACACATGAGAATCGCCTTTGGAAATTGAGATCTAGGCCCAGGATGGCTTTCCACAGAGCTCGGGGATTCTGAGCCAGGATATCACATGATTTAATTCTTAAAGACTTGGCAGCCCTTGTTGAGAGTCCAAACACATGTGGACCTCACATTGTACACCTCAATGTGTCTGGATTCATGTGACCTTTTGGCCAGTCTTTTGGAAGGCTTTTCTGTGAGTGTTCTCCAGAGCTTTCATTGAAATGAGCTTCCTCACCATTTAATGGTTCCTGAATTAATTGAAACCCACAGTGCCTCTAACTTCATTTTTGAAAAATGACTAGATTCATACCATAAAATTTTTGAAATTCCCATGACCAGGTGGCACTGGATAAACTTTGGATTTCCTGTTGCTGATCATGAGTGTACCAAAGAGTGCCTTGATTGACTGGTTTTAGTGAAAATGGTGTAGAACAGAGATGCCAGTAATTTGGAGCCTAATGAGTAGTGGGCCTAGAGAAGTGGACTGTAGGTGTGTAAATAAATATTTTTGGTAGGACCACCTGGATCTTCCATTGGCTTCGAAAGACTTGCGACTGACATGGTGCAGGCAGGAGACCTTTATATGTAAAGGCATCTTGTCATATGGAGAGATTTCAGGGCAATGTTCAGAATCAGGTTGCTATAGTCAAGGTGAAAGCTATGTAGGATAGAAGCCTGGTTCGTACATTCTCTTTGCGTCCCTGACCAACCACACATGACAGAACTCCCTCCAGCATTTTGTCCCAGTTGAACTCCTTGTATTTCGTGAAGCAAATACCAAACTCCCAGTGCAGCAGTAAGAAACACCCTGGAAAGTGGAGGATCACCAAATGGCTTCACAGTCCACACGGAAAGACACTTAGCTCCCAGTGGCCACAGTTTACCTACAAAGAGAGAATTCAGAACTGCTCACTCATGTTCATTAGAAAATAAGGACCATGTGCTCCAGGTCATAGAGATGCAGACCCAGATTTCATGGTGTCACTACAAACGAAGCTAAATCTCCTAACAATTACATATATTTCTTGTTCCCAACCTCAGAGGAAGTTTCTCAAGAAGTCTCAAGGCCAGCACAGCTCCATGTTTCTGGATTGTTTACCCTGTCCCTTACTTTTGGAAACTGTTCTACCACCTCCAGTGTTGTGAACTCCTGAGCATTTTCCATTCCACATATATATTCAGATTTTCTAACTCCTCTCCTCTAATTGTGTCTTACTTTTAGCGATGGTTATGTCAAGGCATTGTTCTGGATGAGAGAGGGAAGATTTTTGTGTATCACATTTTTGCATACACATTAGATTCATTTTCCTTTTTTCCATTTGAAATACTGAATCCCTGACACTAACCCATACCCTACTAGACTCTGACTACTAATCCTAATATCATGGAGAGAAAGAAACCTAACCGAATAGAAATACAGGCCTTTCATAGGAAGCATGGTGTATACTTCTATTTGCCTTCTGCATTATCAAGAGTATGTTTTTTAAATCTAGTCAACTTTTCATTGTAATATTTCTCCATGATTTTTTAAAATTATCACATATATAAATTCCTGTCTCCCTTTCTCTGTATCCTATTCAGCACATGTATTTTTTTATACATATATATATATATAATATCCTACCTGGTATCACACGGACAATCTTGTGAGCTCCCTGATTTTGGAATATAAAATTGTGAGAACAGATGACTCTCCCTAAATAATGATGGGACTGAAAATTCAACCTATGGGTGAGCTTCCTAGTGAAAAACACTATACATAAATCCATGTTCAGTAAAATGAATATTTTTGGATATGTGGATGAATTATATTTCATGATGAATTTCGATTGGCATATATATTGCTAAATATTAATGTGTGTGTGTGTGTGTGCGTATGTATTTTTTTTAAATCTGGAAAAAAATATATATGTGTATATATATACATATATATATATTATATGTATATATATGTATATATATTATATATATATATTATATATATATATGTATATATATTCTCCAGATTTTAAAAAAATATGAAAAATATGTGTCTTATTATACACTCCCTAAATTCATTTATATTCATGTATGTGGGTTCAAAATCCACTTTTTACAAGATTATTTTCAGCAATATTTATACACCTGTAATACATATTGGTTTCCTACTACTGAATACTAAGTTCAGTAGGTGGTGCATACAAATCCTAATATTTCTACAGTACCTGACCCAGTTTAACATCAATGCAAGTAGATTGCTATGGGACATGATGTGTATTTTGAAGTTCATTTTTACTCAACACTGGTACATTACTATTTTTTCAGTATATGGACATCATAGGATATATTTTTTCACCCACAACTTCACAAAATTATAGGCATTTGGTTCACTCTCATTTACTTACTACTTCAGAACACATGTATTCCTCCATGTTTCTTTACTGGTCTTTTCACTAGACTTCTTTCTAAACACATTATTTTTGATTCCATAATCATTTTTGAAGCAATACTCACTCTTCACGATAAACCGTAACCCTAATATTACCATTACATATATAACTGGTTGGAATGATTGTATATATATCAATATAAGATTTCCAATACATTTTCAGATGCAAACTCAATCCATTATTTAAAGTTGGAACCAGTTATATACTTTATTCACAATCTGGTCTATTCATGCAACATCTCAATAATGATCAACACAAGGTACACCTATTTGTATCACCAGTACTAATTTATAAGTTTCCAGAATATTACTCCCCATAATGGTGGAAGAAATACTCATGTCACCTTATCAACATATAAATTTTATCACGGTAGTATTCTGGACACAAAATGCAAAGGTCACACATATGATTGTACCAAAGCCTAAATGGAAAGTGACCATGGATTACTAAAAACATCCATGTCCAGGGTGCCTAATGCTCTCAAATGTCAATCCTATTGATTACTACATATTTGTTTTTTCCTAAGATTATATATTCAACCTCAAGCCTGTTGAAAATGTCTAATCCTATCACTCACTTTATACTTTGCCTGATTTCCTAATCTTTCTATTCATATCTGCTTTCCTACATATTTTTCCCTGTTCATCATTGTGACTTTCTCTTCAGATGTGCTGACATTTACATTCACTCTCTAACTGAAACCCTATTGCTAAAGAACTTTTGGTCCAACTCCTAGTCTCACTCTTCTTCCTAAACCTACTGACTATCTTCCTAATCCTACAGACTATCCCTTTTTGACTGGATGTTCTCTTCTACATTCAATCATCCGAGGTACACGGTCCTATGCCATTGTATATCGATTTATCTGAGACCTCGGTGCAGAACATAATTCAAGCTCAGTATACCAATCAAGGTTCTGTTGCCCTGAATGTCAGGAAGGTCTTTGCCTCAGGCCACCCCTTTGTGAAGCCTGAAGAAAAAAATTTCAAATGGAAATAAATGGGCATCACCTGTGGCTCTTTGCTTAATTGCTTTGGAAAGGGATTTGTCTGAATCTGCCTCTTGGCCCTGTGTGAGGCTGTGGCTTCGATTCTCTGCACCTGATGAATCTAAAGAAAGATCCCATGTGTGCATTCAAAACCAAAATGGCAAAAAGAGCAGTCATTGTGGATGAGGATTCTTGCCTTTCTCTGTTAGGTTCCTGACCCCCTTCAAGTGAGATTAGGGATCCTCTTTGTCAAATGAATTCTTGAATGCTCTCCAGATGTGCTTGGATTTTCTCATGACTCCAAATCACATAAAAAATCTATACCTGACATTCAGTAAGCCTCAAATTATAGAAACAAAGCGGAATTAATGGCAGGCCTTTTTGATCACTCCTGGTTCACAGGAAGGGTGTCCAGGCCACCCTGACTTTAGGGAAATTAGAGGCAAGGGAGCTTATTCTGAAAACTGTCTTTAGTTGCAACCCTCATGGAAACTTCCATCCAGAACTTTTGATGAGGGTCTTTATGGACGAAGATGAGGGCCATGTGGTAGTTTTTTTGTTTTAATTGTGGTCATTTGTGTGGGGGTTGGAAGACATGACTTGGTCCACCTGGGCTTGAACTCTGGTGTGATTCCCCTTAGAGCCTGAGTTCTGGAACGTACCTCATAGAAGTATTGATATGAATTGTGTTGGTTTTTAGGAGGCCACGCATGATTGTCACCCTTTCAAACTGAGATCTAGGCCCAAGGTGGCTTTCCACAGAGCAATGGGAATCTCAGCCAGGAAATCACATGATTTTATTCTGAAAGACTTCGCAGCCATTGTTGGCCCTCGGAAGCAAGAAGGAGTGGCCATACTCATATCGAATAAAATCAACTTAAAACCTAAGTTAATCAAAAGTGATAAAGAAGGACACTATATACTGTTAAGAGGCAACATTCACCAACAAGACATAACAATTATCAATTTGTATGCACCAAACAATGGTGGTGCCAAGTCATAAAACAAACCCTCCTCAAGTTCAAGAGTCATATAGGCTATAGCACAATAATTACGGGTGACTTCAGCACACAACCCTCGCCATTGGACAGATCCTCTAGAGAAAATCTGAATTAAGAAACTATAGAACTCAATAGCACAATCAATAACCTAGACTTAACCAACATATATAGAATATATCAACATCATAAAGTGGATACATGTTCTTCTCAGCAGCACATTGGTCCTACTCAAATATAGACCATATATTATGCCATATGGAAACTCTTAGTAAATATAAAAGTATGGAGATAATACCATGCACCATATCTGATCATAATGGAATGAAACTTGAAATTAATGATTGAAGAAGGAAGGAAAAATTCTACATCACATGGAAAATGAACAATATGTTACTGAATAATCAATGGGTTACAGAAGACATAAAGGAGGAGATAAAAAAATCTCTTAGATACAAATGAAAATACAGACACAACATACCGGATTCTGTGGGAAACAATGAAAGCAGTTTTAAGAGGGAAATTCATTTCTTGGAATTCTTTCCTCAAAAAAAGAAAAAAACAACAAATAAATGATCTCACACTACATCTCAAAAACCTAGAAAAAAAAGAGCAAAACAACAAATGTAGTATAAGACAAGAAATAATTAAAATTAGAGGAGAAATCAACAAAATTGAAACAAAAAAATTGAACAAATAAAAGTTGGTTCTTTGAAAATAAATTAAATCGACAGGCCCTTAGCCATGCTAATGAAGAGAAGCAGAGAGAGAACTCAAATTACTAACATATGGGATAAAAAAGGCAATATCACAACAGACACTACAGAAATACAGAAGATAATTCGAAAGTATTTTGAAACCCTATATTCCAATAAAACAGAAGATAATGAAGATATTGATAAATTTCTTATGTCATATGATCTGCCCAGATTGAGTCCGGAAGACACACAAAATTTAAATAGACCAATAACAAAGGAAGAAATAGAAGAAACCTTCAAAAGACTACCTACCAAAAAAAACCCTGGACCAGATGGTTATACAGCAGAGTTCTACAAAACGTTCAAAGATGAATTAATACCAATACTTTTCAAGCTATTTCAAAAAATAGAAAAAGAAGGAGTTCTTCCAAATTCATTCTATGAGGCCAACATCACCCTGATCCCAAAACCAGACAAAGACACTTCAAAGAAAGAAAACTACAGACCAATATCTCTAATAAACTTGGATGCAAAAATTCTCAATAAAATCCTGGCAAATCAAATACAAAAGCACATAAAAAAATTGTGCATCATGATCAAGAGGGATTCATCCCAGGGATGCAAGGCTGGTTCAATATACGGAAATCAATAAATACTATTCACCACATCAATAGACTTAAAGAGAAGAACCATATGATCATCTCGATAGATGCAGAAAAAGCATTCTACAAAGTACAGCATCCCTTTATGTTTAAAACTCTATAAAAACTAGGAATAACAGGAACTTACCTCAACATTGTAAAAGCTATATATGCTAAACCTCAGGCTAGCATCATTGTAAATGGAGAAAAACTGAAGGCATTCCCTTTAAAATCTGGAACAAGACAGGGATGCCATCTATCACCACTTCTATTCGATTTAGTTCTTGAAATACTAGCCAGAGCAATTAGACAGACAAAAGAAATTAAAGACTTAAAAATAGGAAAAGAAGAACTTAAATTATCGCTATTTTTGGATGACATGATAATATATTTAACAGACCCAAAAGGGTCTGCTAGAGTTAGTAAATGAATTCAGCAAAGTGGCAGGATATAAAATCAACACGCATAAATCTAAGGCATTCCTGTATATCAGCAACAAAACTTCTGAAATTTAAATGAGGAAAACCACTCCTTTTACAGTATACTCAAAGAAAATAAAAAACTTGGGAATCAACCTAACCAAAGAGGTGAAAGATTTATGCAATGAAATCTACAGAACCCTAAAGAGAGAGATAGAAGAAGATGTTAGAGGATGGAAAAGTATGCCCTGTACATGGATAGGCAGAAATAACATCATCAAAATGGCGATATTACCCAAAGTTCTCTACAGGTTTAATGCGATGCCAATCAAAAACCCAATGGCATTTCTTGTAGAAATAAATAAAGTAATCATGAATTTCATATGGAAAAACAAAAGACCCAGAATAGCGAAAGCAATTCTAAGCAGGAAGTGTGAATCCAGAGTTCAAACTGTACTACAAAGCAATAGTAACAAAAACAGTGTGGTACTGGTATCAAAACAGGCAGATGGACCAATGGTACAGAATAGAGGACACAGAGACAAATCCACAAAATTACAACTTTCTTATATTTGAAAAAGGGCCTAAAAGCATGCAATGGAAGAAGGATAGCATATTCAACAAATGGTGCAGGGACAACTGGAAATTCATATGCAACAAAATGAAACTGAATCCCTTTCTCTCACAATGCACAAAAGTTAACTCAAAATGGATCAAGGAGCCAGATATAAAATCAGAGACACTGCGTCTGATAGAAGAAAAAGTTGGCTACGATGTACATACTGTGGGGTTGGGCTCCAAATTCCTTAATAGGAAACCCATAGCCCAAGAGTTAATAAAAAGAATAAACAAATGGGACTTACTTAATCTAAAGAGATCTTTCTCAGCAAGAGAAAAAATAAGAGAGGTAAATAGAGAGCCTACATCCTGGGAACAAATTTTTACCCCTTACACTTCAGATAGAGCCCTAATATCTAGAATATACAAAGAACTCAAAAAAATTAAACAATGAGATAACAAATAACCCAATCAACAAATGGGCCAAGGATCTTAACAGACACTTCACAGAGGAGGACATACAATCAATCAACAAGTACATGAAAAAATGCTCACCATCTCTAGCAGTCAGAGAAATGCAATCAAAACCACCCTAAGATACCATCTCACTCCAGTAAGATTGGCAGCCATTATGACGTCGAACAACAATAAGTGTTGGTGAGGATGTGGGGTAAAGGGTACACTTGTACACTGCTTGTGGGACTGTAAATTGGTGAGTACAATATGGAAAGCAGTATGGAGATTCATGGGAAAGCTGGGAATGGAACCACCATTTGACCGAGATATCGCCCTTCTCAGACTCTTCCCTGAGGATGTTAATAGAGAGCAGTATAAGGATACTGCCACATCGATGATCATAGCGGCACAATTCACAATAGCTAGACTTTGGAACCAACCTAGATGCCCTTCAATAGACGAATGGATAATAAAAATGTGGCATCTATACACAATGGAGTATTACACAGCACTGAAAAATGACAAAATCATAGAATTTGCAGGGAAATGAATGGCATTAGAATAGATTATGCTAAGCGAATCTATCCAATCCTTAAAAAACAAATGCCAAATGTTTCCTTTTATATAGAGAGAGCAAATAAGAAGAGAACAGGGAGGAAGAACATGAGAAAAATATTAAAACTAAACAGAGATGAGTGGGGGGAGAGAAAGGGAGAGAGAAGGAAAAGCATATGGAAATGGTAGGAGACTACTCAATGTTACACAAAATTACATATAAGAGGTTGTGAGGCTAAAGAGGGGAAAACAAGGGAGAGAATTAAACAACAGCAGATGAGGTAGAGAGGGAAGATGGGAGGGGAGGGGGAATAGTAGGGGATAGGAAAGGTAGCAGAATACAACAATAACTAGTATGCTATTATGTAAAAACGTAAGTGTGTAACTGATGTGATTCTGCGATTTGTATTTGGGGTAAAAATGGGAGTTCATAACCCAATTGAGTCAAATGTATGAAAGATGATATATCATGAGTTTTATAATGTTTTGAACAACCAAAAATAAAAAGAATTGAATTTCCAATATTTGAGTCATTTAACAAATTTATTTTTTAATAAAATTGTCTTTTATTTGTTATCTTACTTGCTGGTATCTGCCTTTCAGTTTTAAAAAACTATGAGCTGTAGCCATTCATCCATGTAGTATGTAAAAGAAAATTTTGAGTGTCTCCATGTTACCAGATTGGCAAGGCATCAAGGTTTCCTTCACAAACAAGGTGAAGGCTTTGCCATTAGAAATTTAACATTCTGCAAAACAATTTTTTTAACTTTCCAATTAAATTTCCAAAAAAATTTAGAAAAAGAAGAATATAATCCCCACAGTAAGAAGGCCTCAAAGTGGAGAAGTGGAGCATTTACGGCAGTCCTATTTGATCACTCCTGGTTCACAGGAAGCATGTCCAATCCACCCTGACGTTAGGCAAATGAGGGGCAAGGGAGCTTATTTTGGGCACTGGTTTGGCTGTGCCCCTCATGGAAAACTCCATCCACAGGTTATGATGTGTGTCTATATGGAAGAAGATGAGAACCATGTGGGAGTGTTTTGGTTTTAATTGTGGTCATTTGTGTGGTAGTTGGAAGAGATGACTGGGTCCACCTGGGCTTGAACTCTGATGTGATTCCCCTTAGAGAATGAGATTTGGAACTAACTTCAGAGAAGTATTGCCATGAATGTTGTTGGGATTTCAGGAGGCCACACATGAGAGTCGCCCTTGGAAACTGAGGTCTAGGCCCAGGGAGGCTTTCCAGAGAGCACTGGGAATCTCAGCTAGGATATCACAGGTTTTATTCTGAAAGACTTGGCAGCCATCGTTGAGAGTCAAAACACACATGACCTCACATTGTAGACCTCAATGGGCCTGGCTTCATGTGACAATTTGGCCACTCTTTGGGAAGCCTTGCCTGTGAGAGATCTCCAGATCCTTCATTAAAATGAGCTTCCTCAACATTTAATGGATCCTGAATGAATTGAAACCCACAGTACCAACAATTTCATCTGTGAAAAATAGTTAGATAAATACCATAAAATTTTAGAAATTCTCATGACCAGGTGGCACTGGAGAACCATTGGATGTCCTGTTGCTGATCATGAGTATACCAGACAGTGCCTTGATTGACTAGGTATCATGAAAATCGTGTAGAACAGAGATGCCAGTAAGTTGGAGCCTGCTGAGTAGTGGGCCTAGAGCAGTGGTGTGCAGGTGTGTGATAAAACATCTCTGGTGGGGCCATGTGGATCTGCCATTGACTTTCAAATGCCTTGAGAAAGACACGGTGCAGCCAGCAGACCCTTCTATATAAACGCATCTTGTTATATGGAGATTTTTCACGGCAATGTTTAGAATCAGGTTGCTATGGTCAAGGGGCAAGCTATGTGGGATAGAAGCCTAGTTGGTGCATTCTCATGCAGACACTGACCCACCACATGTGACAGAACTCCCTCCAGCACTGTGTCCCACTTGAACTCCTTGTATTTCGTGAAGCAAATACCAAACTCCCAGTGCAGCAGCAAGAAACAAAACGAAAAGTCGAGGATGACCAAATGGCTTCACAGTCCACATGGGGAGACACTTAGCCCCAGTGGCCACAATTTAGCTACAAAGAGAGAATTTAGCACTGCTGCCTCATGGTCATTGGAAAATAAGAAACCATGTCCTCCTGGTCACATAGATGCAGACCTAGCTTTGATGGTCTCACTACATCGGAAGTTAAAGCTCCTGAAAACAACATATATTTCAAGTGCCCAAGCTCAGAGGCAATTTCTCAAGAAGTGATTAGGCCAGCAGATCTCCATGTTTGTGGAGTGTTTACCATGTCACTTACTTTTGGAAACTGCTCTATCAACTCCAAGGTTGTGAATTCCTGAGCATTTTCCATTCTAAATATATATTCACAGATTTTCTAACTCTTCTCCTCTAATTCTGACTTACTTGTGGCGAAGGGAATGTCAAGTCATTGTTCTGGATGAGAGAGAGAAGATTTTGTTTAGCACATATTTGCATAAACATTGGATTCATTTTACAATTTTCTGTTTGAAATACTGAATCCCTGACACTAACCCATACCCTACTAAACTCTGACTACTAATCCTAATATAATGGAGAAAAATAACCCAAACAGAATAGAAATACAAGCATTTCAGAGGAAGCATGGTGTATAGTTGGACTTACCTTTTGCATGATATAAGGTAGGAGTTATAAATCTAGTCAATTATTTGTTGAAATAATTCTCCATGTGTTTTTAAAGTTAAGAAATATGTGAATTCCTGTCTCCCTTTCTCTGTAGCCTATTAAGCAAATGTATTTTTATATGCACAAATAGAATCCTACCTGGTTTCACATGTACATTCTTGTGAAGTGGCTGAATTGGCAGATACAAATTGTGAGAAGAGATCACTCCTCCTAAACGCTGTTTTAACAGAAAATTCAACTCATGAGTGAGCTTCCTAGATGAACAACACTATACATATATTACTGTTCAGTAAAATGAATATTTTGGGATATGCGGATGAGTTATTTTTCATGATGAATTTCAGTTGGCATATATATTGCTAGATTATAATGTGTGTGTGTTTGTGTGTCTATATATATATATATTCTCCAGATTTACCAAAATATGAAATATATGTGTCTTCTTATACACCGCCTGAATTCATTCATATTCATATATGTGGATTTATAATCAACTTTTAACAAGTTTATTCTCAGAAATATACATCCACTGAAATACATATTTGTTTCCTAGTACTGAAAACTAACTTCAGGGAAGGGTGCTTACAAATCGTAATATTTCTACAGTAACTGACCAAGTTTAACATCAATGCAAGTAGATTCCTATTGGATGTGATGTGTTTATTAAAGTTCATTTTTATTCAAACCTTGTACGTTATTATTTCTTCAGTTTATAGACATCATAAAATATATCCTTTCATTCACAAATTCACAAATTTATAAACATTTGGTTCACTTTCAATCACTTCCTCCTTCAGAACACTTGTATTTCTCCATGTTTCTTGACTCGTCTTTTCACTAGACTTCTTTCTAAACACATTATTTTCGATTCCATATTCATTTTTGAAGCAAAACTCATTCACTATTCATGATAAACGGTAACCCTAAGATAACCATTAGATATGTAAGTGGTTGGAATGAATGTATGTATATCAATAAATGATTTCTTCTATTTTTTCAGATATCAATACAATCCATTATTTAAATTTGGAACCAGTCATATAATTTATTCACATTATGGTCTATTAATGCATCATCTCTATATTCATGAACACAGGGTAAGCCTATTAGTATCCCCAGTACTAATTTATATCTTTTCAAAATATTTCCCCCAGAAATGGTGGAAGAAATACTCATGTCACCTGATCTTCATATACATATTATCACAGTAATATTTTGGACACAAAATGCGAAGGTCACCCTTATGATTGTACCAAAGCCTCAATGGAATGTGAACATGGATTACTAAATATATCCATGTCCAGGTTGCCTAATGCTCTCAAATGTCAATCTTATTGGTGACTACAAATTTGTTTCTTCTTAAGATTATGTATTCAACCTCAACCCTGTTGAAAATCTCTAATCCTATCATGTTATACTTTGCCAGATTTCCTAATGTCTCTATTGATGTCTGCTTTCCTACATATTTTCCCCAGTTCATCATTGTGCCTGACTCTTCACATATGGTGTCATTTATATTCACTCTCTAACCAAAACCGTATTGCTAAAGAACATTTGGTCCAAATCCTAGACTCACTCTTCCTCCTAAACCTACTGACTATCTTCCTAATCCTACACACAATCCCTTTTTGACTGGATGTTCTCTTCTACATTTAATCATCTGAGGTACAGGGTCTTATGCCATTGTATATCAATTTAACTGAGACCACGGTGCAAAACATAACTCAAGCTAAGGATCCCAATCAAGGGTCCAAATCCTTCTGGGCTTCAAATATTACCTAGATTTCTGTTTTCATACTTATGTTTTCCCTCTATATTCTTATAAATATCGCTGGTTCCCAATACAATTATTCATCCAGCAGAATGATTTCCAACCCAAATCGAACATGCTATTAACCCTGACCATACAATATTCCCTCAATCTCACTTTACAGAAGAGCAGGGACAAAGTTGGTATTACAATACAGGAAGTTAGGAGATCTTCCACCTGCTGAGTACCTCAAAATCCATGCAGAAATTATCCCTGGAGAAGATGCAGGCAGCTATGAAGGACCTGAGAGAACAAAAGTCATATTCCATGGCAAACAACATGGTCAGGATGAAAGGATGTGTCTGAGTCAGCCTCTCTATTCTTAATGTAGGGAAGATGGACCAAACTAGGCCTGTGTGGAGAGCTGTTCCCAGGTGACTATGGTTTCTATACCATTCTAACATGTGAAAGTATCACAGGAAGTAGGGCAGCCTCCATGTCAGGAGACAATAGGAAGAAACTGTTAGGACAAAGTGGTGGCCAAGACAGTGACCTCATTCATTTTCTGAAGGTAGTGACCTCACCTCACTTCCTTGGTGATGAAGGTCTCTGAATTTTGTGATCCAGGAAGCCAGGCACCCTGAGCCAGTCCCAGTCGCAGTCACAGTGGGCTCATTTCTTTGGATTTACCAAGGACAGAGTCAGTCTTTCTTGGTACCTACTGATGTAAGGGTTGCCAAATACCAAGAAAGCTCTGAAGAGGGGTGTTTACTGAGAGCATAGGAATTGGCTCACCACTGCCTCCTTACAAATTCACAGATTTGACGAAGGAGACCAGATCTGAGACAGAAAGGCCATTTCTGGGTTACATCGTATGTCCTACCAGTCAGAGGACACTCCAGATAGTCACAGACCTCCTTGGAAGAAGGAGGTGCATTTGTGGGTGTTGGTTTGTGTTTGTGGTTTTTTCTCATGATCTGAGAATAGGTAAAAAAGGAGGTTTGTTTGGTATGGAGTGGACTGTTTCCAGTAAGTCATTTGACAAGGAGACTGTTTCTGTGTCTGTGTATCCCACTGTGTTTTTCTTTGTAGATATTAGAAAAGAAAATAGCTCATTGGGTGTGTCCTGTCTAGTAGAAAACTTCCCAGTATGCATCCTTCCCAATTAATGAATAGACTGATGCTTGCCTTATCCATGGGCAACACCTGCTATCTACCTATGTTCTCATTTTTTTTCCTGAATTCTGGCCACTCTAAAGATTAGTATCATGTATTTTTGTACAAGATACGTACCACCTCCAAGCTCTGTGACATAGCCATGTACTGGATAGCTGAAGGGAATGGCGAGCATCTCAGAAAACTCACATATCAGAGTAACCAGGAAAGTCTCCTAGGAGAAACCCTGCTTGGGGGCTTTTGATTACCTATTGTTCTGTTGCTCTGAATGTCAGAAAGGTCTTTGCCTCAGGCCAAACCTTAGTGAAGCCTGAAGAAAAGAGTTTTCAAATGGAAATGAATGGGAATCACCTGTGGCTTTTTACTTCATTGCTTTGGAAAGGGATTTGTCTGAATCAGCCTCTTGGCCCTGTGTGAGCCTGTGGTTTAGATTTTCAGCACCTGATGTATCTAGAGAAAGATCCCATGTGGGCATCCAAAACCAAAATGGAAAAATAGATCAGTCATTGTACATGAAGCCTCTCGCCTTCCTCTGTAATATTAATGACCTCCATCAAGTGAGAATAGGGATCATTTGTGTCAAATGAGTTCTTCAAAGCCCTGCAGAGGCTGGACAATAGGTGCTTGCGTTTTCTCATGACTCCAATTCACACAAAGAATCTATACCCCACAGTCAGTAGGCCTCAAATTTGAGAAGTGGAGCAGTATTAACAGCAGTCCTATATGATCACTTCTGTTTCACAGGAATGTTGTCCAGGCCACCCTGACTTTAGGCAAATGAGGGGCAAGTGAGATTATTTTTGACACTGTCTTGGGCTGTGCCCCTCATGGAAACCTCCAGCTAGAGGTTATGATTAGTGTCTATATAAAAGAAGAAGAGGGCCCTGTGGGAGTGTTTTGGTTTTAATTGTCGTCATTTGTGTGGCAATTGGAAGAGATGCCTGGGTCCACCTGGGCTTGAACTCTGTTGTGATTCCCCTTAGAGACTGAGTTGTGGAACTGAGCTCAGAGAAGTATTGCCATGAATTGTGTTGAGATTTTTGGAGGCCAAGCATGAGATTCGCCATTGGAAACTGAGATCTAGGCCCAGGGTGACTTTCCACAGAGCACTGGGAATCTCAGCCAGGATATCACAAGATTTTATTTTGAAAGATTGTCAGCCATAGTTGAGAGTCAAAGCACACATGGAATTCACATTGTAGACCTCAATGGGCCTGGCTTCATGTGACCTTTTGCCCACTCTTTGGGAAGCCTTGCCTGTGAGAGTTCTCCAGACCTTTCATTGAAATGAGATTCCTCACCTTTTAATGGTTCCTGTATAAATTGAATCCCACAGTGCCTCCAACTTCATTATTGAAAAATATCTAGATAAATACCATGAATTTTTTGAAATTACCATGACCAGGTTGCACTGGAGAACCTCTGGATGTCCTGTTGCTGATCATGACTGTACCAGACAGTGCCTTGATTGACTGGGTTTCATGGAAAAAGTGTAGAACATAGATGCCAGAAAGTTGGAGCCTGCAGACTAGTGGGCCTAGAGCAGTGGAGTGTAGGTGTGTGAAAAAAACATTTCTGGTGGGGCCACGTGGATCTGCCATTGGCTTAGAAATCACTTGTGACTGACATGGTACAGCCAGCAGACTGTATGTAAAGGCATCTTATTATATGGAGAGGATTCCTGCCAATGTCCAGAATCAGGTTGCTATTGTCAAGTTGAAAAGCTATGTGGGATTGAAGCCCCACTGGTGCATTTTAGTAACCCACCACACGTGAGAGTACATCCTCCAGCACTGTGTCCCAGTAGAACTCCTTGTATTTCGTGAAGCCAATACCAAACTCACAGTGCAGCAGTAAAAAACACCACGAAAGTGGATAATGACCAAATGGCTTTTCAGACAACACAGTTAGATACTTAGACCCCAGTGGCCAAAGTTTACCTACAAAGAGAGAATTCAGCACTGCTGCCTCATGTTCACTAGAAAATAAAAAACCATGTCATCCAGGTCACATAGATGGAGACCCAGAATTGATGGTCTCACTACAAAGGAAGCTAAAGCTCCTGACAACAACATATATTTTAATTGCCCAAGCTCAGAGGCAGTTTCTCAAAAAGGCTAGCAGAGCTCCATGTTTGTGGAGTGTTTACCCTCTCTCTTTTTGTAACCCGTTCTACCTCCTACAAGTTTGTGAACTCCTGAGCATTTTCCTTTCCACATATGTATTCACAGATTTTCTAACTTTTCTCCACTAATTGTTTCTTATTTGGGGCGAAGGTAATGTCAAAGCATTGTTCTGGATGAGAGTGGGAAGATTTTTGTGTAGCACATATTTGCATACACATTAGATTCATTTTCCTATTTTCCATTTGAAATACTGAATCCCTGACCCTACCCCATACCCTACTAGACTCTGACTACTAATCAAAATATGATGGAGAAAAAGAAACTTAACAGAATAGAAATACAGGCCTTTCATAGGAGTCATGGTGTATACTTGGACTTGCCTTCGGCTTTATCAATGGTATGTGTTATAAATCTAGTCAACTTTTCATTGTAATACTTCTCCATGAGTTTTTAAAATTAACACATATGTAAATTTCTGTCTCACTTTCTCTGTAGCCTATTCATCACATGTATTTTTTAATGCATCTTTAGAAGTCTACCTGGTATCACATGTACATTCTTGTGAGCTTGCTTATTTTGGAAGATACAAATTGTGAGAAGAGATCGCTCCCTCTAAATACTGATGGAACTGGAAATTCTACCTATGGGTGAATTTCCTAGATGAACAGTATTATGCATAAATAAATGTTCAGTAAAATGAATATTTTTGGATACGTGGATGATATCTATTTTATTATGATTTTCGAATGGCATATATATTGCTACATTTTAATGTCTGTGTATGTGAGTATCTAATTATCTATCTATCTATCTATCTATCTATATAGATATAGATATCTACTCTTTAGATTTTCCAAAATATGAAATATATGTGTCTTATTATACACTTTCTAAATTCACTCATGTGTGTGTATGTGGATTTATAATCAAATTTTTACAAAATAATTCTTAGAAATATTCATCCACCTTAAATACATATTTATTTCCTAGTACTGAAAACTAAATTCAGTGAATGGTGCATACAAATCGTAATATTTCCACAGTGACTGACCCAGTTTCACATCAATGCAAGTAGACACCTATGGGACCATGATGTGTATTTTGAAGTTCATTTTTATTCCACACTGATACATTACTATTTCTGCAGTTTATGGACATTATAGGATATATCCTTTCATCCACAATTTCACAAATTTATAGGCATTTGGTTCACTTTCAATCACTTCCTACTTCAGAACACATGTATTCCTCCATGTTTCTTGACTGTTCTTTTCATAAGATTCTTTCCAAACACATTATTTTTGATTTTCATAATCATTTTTGAAGCAAAACTCAGACACTCTTCATGATAAACCATAATGCTAATATTACCATTAGATGTATAACTGGTTAGAATGAATTTATGTATATCAATATAAAATTTCCTATATATTTTCAGATATCAATTCAATCCATTATTTAAAGTTTGAACCAGTTATATTATTTATTCACAGTATGGTCTATTAAGGCATCATCTCTATATTCATAGACCGATGGTATACCTATTTGTATCCCAAATACTAATTTATAAGTCTTTAAAATATTGCTTTAAGAATTGGTGGAAGAAATACTCTAGTCACCTGATATACATACACATTTTATCACAGTAATATTCCTGACACAAAATGCAACGGACACACTTATGATTGTACCAACGCCTATATTGAAAGTGAGCATGTATTACTAACAACATCCAAGTCCTGATTAACTAATGATCTCAAATATCATAACTATTGGTGACTACATATTTGTTTTTTCCTAAGATTAAATATTGAATCTGAACCGTGTTAAAAATGTCTTATCCTATCACTCACTTTGTACTTTGCCTGATTTCCTAATGTCTCTATTGATATCTGATTTCCTACACATTTTCCCCAGTTCATCACTGTGACTGACTCTTCAAATATGCTGACATTTACTTTCACTCTTTAACAAAAACCCTATATCTAAAGAACATTTGGTCCAATTCCTCGACTCACTGAAATGGGTTCTTCAAAGCCCTGCAGAGGGTAGCCCATAGGTGCTTGATTTTCTCATGACCCCAATTCACATAAAGAATCTATGCCCCACAGAGAGTAGGCCTCAAATTGGAGAAGTAGAGCAGTATTAATGGCAGGCCTATTTTATCACATCTGGTTCACAGAAAGGGTTTCCAGGCCACACTGAGTTTAGGCAAATAAGGGGCAAGTGAGCTTATTTTGGACACTTCCTTAGGCTGCGCCCCTCATGGAAACCTCCAGCAAGAGGTTATGATGAGAGTTTATATTGAAGAAGATGAGGGCCATGTGGGAGTGTTTTGGTTTAATTGTGGTCATTTGTGTGGTGGTTGGAAGAGATGACTGGGTCCGCATGGACTTCAACTCTGGAGTGATTCCCCTTAGAGACTGAAATGAACTCAGAGAAGTATTGACATGAATTGTGTTGGGATTTTAGGAGGCCTCACATGAGAGTTGCCCTTGGAGACTGAGATCTAGGCTCAGGATAGCTTTCCAAAGAGCACTGGGAATCTCAGGCAGGATATCACATGACTTTATTCAGAAAGACGTGGCAGCCATTGTTGAGAGTCAAAACACACATGGACCTCAATTGTAGACCTCAATGGGCCTGGCTTAATGTGACCTTTTGGCCACTCTTTGGGAAACCTTGCCTCTGAGAGTTCTCCCGAGCTTTAATTGAAATAAGCTTCCTCACCATTTCATGGTTCCTGAATAAATTGAAAGCCACAGTGCCTCCAACTTCATCCTTGAAAATTTGCTAGATAAATACCATGAATTTTTTAAATTTCCATGAACAGATGACACTGGAGAACCTTTGGATATCTGTTGCTGATCATGAGTGTACCAGACATTGCATTGATTGACTGGGTTTCATGAAAATGGTGAGAACAGAGGTGCCAGAAAGTTGGAGCCTGCTGATTAGTGGGCCCAGAGCAGTGGTGGGCAGGTGTATGATAAAACATCTGTCGTGGGGACACGTGGTTCTGCCATTGGTTTCCGAATGACTTGTGACTGACATGTTGCAGCCAGCAGAACCTTACAAGTAAAGGGACCTTGTTATATGGAGAGGTTTCAGGGCAATGTTCAGAATCAGGTTGCTATGGACATGGGTGCAAGCTTTTTGGGATAGAAGCCTGGTTGGTGCATTCTCCTGCAGACCCTCAACCACTACACGTGAGAGTGCTCCCTCTAGCACTGTGTCCCAGTTTTTCTCCTTGTATTACGTGAAGCCAATACCAAACTCCCAGTGCAGCAGTAAGAAACACCACGAAAAGTGGAGTATGACCAAATGGCTTCACAGATCACATGGTTAGACACTTAGACCCCAGTGTCCTCAGTTTACTAACAAAGGGAAAATTCAGAACTTCTTCCTCATGTTCAATAGCATATAAGGAACCATGTCATCCAGGTCACATAGATGCCAACCCAGGTTTGATGGTCTCAATACAAAGGAAGCTAAAGCTCCTGACAACAACAAATTTTTCAAGGGCCCAAACTCAGAGGCAGTTTCTCAAAAACTCATTAGGCCACCAGAGTTCCATGTTTGTGGAGTGTTTACCCTGTACCTTACTTTTGGAAATTCCTCTACCACCTCCAAGGTTGTGAACCCCTGAGCATTTTCTTTTCCAGATATATATTCACAGATTTTCAAACTCTTCTCCACTAATTGTGTATTACTTGTGGCGAAGGAAATATCAAGGCATTGTTTTGGAGGACAGTGGGAAGATTTTTGTCTAGCAAATATTTGCATACACATTAGATTCATTTTCCTATTTTCCATTAGAAATACTGAATCCATGTCACTAACCCATACCCTACTAGACTCTGACTACTAATCTTAATATGATGTAGAAAAAGAAACCTAACAGAATAGAAATACAGGCCGTACATAGGAGGCATGGTGTATACTAGGACTTGCCTTCTGCTTTATCAAGTGTATGTGTTATAAATCTAGTCAACTTTTTATTGTAATACTTCTCCATGAGTTTTTAAAGTTAACACATATGTACATTTCTGTCTCCCTTTCTCTGTAGCCTATTCATCTCATGAAATTTATTATGCATATTTAGTATCCTACCTGGTATCACACGTACATTCTTGTGAGCTTGCTGTTTTAGGATGATACAGATTGTGAGAAGAGATCACTCCCCCTAAATACTGATGGAACTGAAAATTCAACGTATTGGTGAATTTCCTAGATGAACAGCATTATACATAAATCCATGCTCAGTAAAAAGAATATTTTTGGATATGAGGATGATATATATTTCATAATGAATTTTGATTGGCATACATATTACTACATTTTAATGTCTGTGTTTGTATCTATATATATATTTTTTTCTCCAGATTATTCAAAATATGAAATATATGTGTCTTATTATACACTCATTAATTTAACTCATGTTCCTATATGTGGATTTATAATCAAATTTTCACAAGATTATTCTCAGAAATATTCATCCACATGAAATACATATTTATTTCCCAGTACTGAAAACTAACTTTGGTGAATGGTGCTTACAAATACTAATATTTGTACAGTAACTGACCCAGTTTAACATCAATGCAAGTAAAATCCTATGGGACATGATGTGTATTTTGAAGTTCATTTTTATTCAACACTGGTACATTACAATTTCTTCAGTTTATGGACATCATAGGATAATACTTTTCATCCACAAGTTCACAAATCTGTACGCATTTGGTTCACTTGCAATTACTTGCTGCTTCAGAACATATGTATTCCTCCATGTTTCTTGAGTGTTCTTTGCATGAGATTATTTCCAAACATATTATTTTCGATTTCCATAATCATTTTTGAAGCAAAACTCCCACAATCTTCATCATAAACCATAATGCTAAAATTACCATTAGATGTATAACTGGTTAGAATGAACTTATGTATATCAATATAAGATTTCCTATATATTTTCAGATATCAATTAAATCAATTATTTAAAGTTTGATCCAGTTATATTATTTATTTACAGTATGGTCTATTAAGGCATCATCTTTATAATCATAGGCACAGGGTACACGTACTTGTGTCCCCAATACTAACTTATCAGTCTTAAAATGTTGCTTTCAGAAATAGTTGAAGAAATACTGTAGTCACCTGATATACATTTACATTTCAACGCAGTAATATTCCTGACAAAAAATGCAAAGGACACCCTTATGATTGTACCAAAGCCTAAATTTAATGTGAGCATGTATTACTAACAACATCCATGTCCTGATTAACTAATGATCTCAAATATCATTCCTATTGGTGACTACATATTTGTTTCTTCCTAAGATTATATATTCAAACTCAACCATGTTAAAAACATCTTATCCTATCACTCACTTTGTACTTTCCCTGATTTCCTAATGTCTCTATTGATATCTGCTTTCCTACACATTTTCCCCAGTTCATCACTGTGACTGACTCTTCACATATGCTGACATTTACATTCACTCTCTAACCAAAACCCTATATCTAAATAACTTTTCGAACTATCTCTTTTTGTCTGGATGATCTCTTCCTCATTCAGTCATCCAAGGTACAAGGTCCTATACCATTGTATATCGATTTATCTGAGACAACTTTGCGGAAATAATTCAAAGCTAAGTATCCCAATCAAGGGCCCAATGTTCATCTGGGTTTGAAATCTTTCCTAGATTTCTGTTTTCATACTTATATTACACCTATATATGCTTGTAATATCGGAGGTTCCCAATACCATTATTCATCTCACAGAATGATTCTTAACCCAAATCGAACATGCTATTAACCCTAACCATGCACTGTTCCCTCAATTTAACTTTACGAAGAGCAGGGACAGAGTTGGTGTTATAATACAGGTAGATAGGGGATCTTCCACCTGTTGAGAACCTCAAGTTCCATGCAGAAATAAACCCTGGAGAAGATGTAGGCAGCTATGAAGAACCTGAGAGAGCAACAGATATCTTCCTTGGTAAAATACCTGGTCAGGATGAAGCGATGTGTCTGAATAAGCCTCTCTCTTCTTAATGTAGAGAAGATGGACCAAACCAGGTCTGTGTGGAGAGCTGTTAACATGTGCCTATGGTTAATATACCATTCTATCTTGTGAATGTGACACAGGAAGTAGGGGCAGCCTCTCTCTCATGGGACCCTTGGAAGCAAATTTAGGATAAAGTGGTTGCCAAGATAGTGACCTCATTCGGTTCCTGAAGGAAGTGACCTACCTCACTTCCTTGGTGATGGAACTCTCTGAACTTGGGATCCAGGAAGCCAGGCACTCAGAGCCAGTCCCAGTCCCAGTCCCAGTGGGTTCACTTGTTTGGATTTACCAAGGACAAAGTCGGTCTTTCTTGGTACATACTGATGTGTGGATGGCTAAATGCCAGGAAAGCTCTGAAGAGGGGCCTTTCCTGAGAAAGCAGGTAGTGACTCACTGATTGATGCTGACAACTTTACAGAGTTGGTAAAGGAGACCTGATCTGAGACAGGAAAGTCCATTTCGAGGGAGCAGAGTAAGGCCCACCAGTCTGAGGACACTCTGGATAGTCACAGACCTACTTGGGTAATGGAGGTGCCTTTGTGGGTGTGGGTGTGAATTTGCAGTTTTGTATCATGTTCTGAGAATAGGTAGGAAAGGCAGTATGTTTGGTTTGGAGTGGACTGTTTTTGGTAAGTCATTTGACATGGCGAGTGTTTCTATGTTTGTGTTTCCCACTTTTTCCGTGGTTGTAGATATTAGAAAAGTGAATGCATCAATGGATGTGTCCTGTCTAGTAGAAAGCATCTCAGCACACATCCTGCCCAATTTATGAATGGACTGTGGCTTGCCTTATATGGGCAACACCTACTTCTTTCCTTAGTTCCTGTTTTCTTCCTGAATTCTGGCCACTCTCCAGAATAGGCTCATGTTTTTTTGTCCAAGATATGGACCTCTGTCGAGTTCTGTGACATGGCCATGTACTGGATAGATAAAGGGAATTGGGAGCATCTCAGAAAACTCGGATATCAGTGTGACCAGTAAAGTCTCAGTAGAGAAACCCTGCTTTGTGCCTTTTGCTAACCTACTGTTCTGTTGACCTGAATGTCAGGAAGGTCTTTTCCTCAGGCCACCATTTTGTGAAGCCTGAAAAAAACTGCTTTCAATTGGAAATGAATGAGCATCACCTGTGGCTCTTTGCTTAATTGCTTTGGAAAGGGATGTGTCTGAATCATCCTTTCGGCTCTGAGAGAGGCTGTGGCTTTGATTTTCAGCACCTGATGGATCTAAAGAAAGATCCCATGTGTGCATCCAAAACCAAAATGGCAAAAAGATCAGTCATTGTGGATGAAGTCTCTTGCTTCCTCTGTTAGGTTCCTGACCTCCATCAAGTAAGTAGAGGGATCCTTTGAGACAAATGAGTTCTTCAAAGCCCTGCAGCAGTGCTTGGGTTCTCACATGACTCCAAATCACATAAAGAATCTATACCTCACAGTCAGTAGGCTTCAAAATGAAGAAACAGAGCAGTATTACTGGCAGGCCTATTTGATCAATCCTGGTTTACAGGAAGGGTGTCCAGGAAACCCTGACTTTAGGAAAATGAGGGGAAAGGGAACTTATTTTGGACACTGTCTTGGGCTGCGCCCCTTATGGAAACCTCCAGCCAGAGGTTATGATGAATGTCTACATGGAAGAAAATGAGGGCCATGTGGGAGTATTTTGGTTTTAATTGAACATATTATTAACCCTAACCATACACTGTTCCCTCAATCTAAGTGTTCAGAAAAGCAGGGAAAGGTTTGGTCTTACAATACAGGAATGCAGGGGATCTTCCACCTGCTGAAAACTTCAAAGTTCCATGCAGAAATGATCCCTGGAGAAGATGTAGGCAGCTATGAAGGACATGATAGAGCAAAAGGCATCTTCCATGGCAAACAACCTGGTCAGGATGAAGGGTTGTGTCTGAATCAGATTCTCTCTTCTTAAGGTAGAGGAGATGAACCAAACTAGGCCTTTGTGGAGAGCTGTTCCCAGGTGACTATGGTTTCTATACTATTCTAACTTGTGAAAGTGTCACAGGTAGTAGGGACATCCTCCATGTTATGAGACCTTAGGAAGCAAATGTTAGGACAAATTGGTTGCCAAGGCAGTGACCTCATTCAGTTACTAAAGGAAGTGACCTCACCTCACATCCTTGTTGATGGAACTCTCCAAATTTGGGTTCCAGGAAGCCAGGCACCAAGACCCAGTCCCAGCACCAGTTCCAGTGTTCTCACTTGTTTGGATTTTCCGAGGACAGAGTCAGTCTTTTGTGGTACCTACTTATGTGAGAATGGCCAAATTCCAGAAAAATTCTGAAGAGCGGCCCTTCCGGAGAAAACAGGTAGAGGCTCACTGCTGGCTCCTGAAAACTTCACAGAGTTGACCAAGGAGCCCAGATCTGAGACAGGACAGACAATTTCTGGGGAACATAGTATGGCCCTCCGGTCAGAGGACACTCTGGATAGTTCCAGACCTACTTGGGGGAAGGAGGTGCCTTTGTGGTTGTGGGTATGGGTTTGTGGTTTTTTCTTTTGTTCTGAGAATAGTTAGGAAAGGGGGTGTGTTTGGTTTGGAGTGGAGTGTTTCTAGTTAGTCCTTTGACAAGGCGAGTGTTTTTAGGTCTGTGTATCCCACTGTGTCCGTGGTTGTAGACATTAGAAAAGAGAATGCCTCAATGGGTGTATCCTCTCAAGGAGAAAACTTCCCAGCATTCATCTGGCACAATTTATAAATGGAGTGTGGCTTGCCTTATCAATGGGCAACACCAACTATCTTCCTACGTTCCTGTTTTCTTCCTGAATTCTGGCCACTCTCCAGAATAGGCTCATGATTTTGTGTCCAATATATGAACCACTTCCAAGATCTGTGACATGGCCATATACTGGATAGCTGAAGGGAATGGCAAGCATCTCAGAAAACTCAGATATCAGTGTAGCCAGTAAAGTCTCAGTGGAGAAACCCTGCTTTGGGCCTTTTGATTACCTATTGTTATGTTGCCCTGAATATCAGGAAAGTCTTTGTCTCAGGACACCCCTTTGTGAAGCCTGAAGAAAACAGTTTTCACATGGAAATGAATGGGTATTACCTTTGTGTTTACAATAAAACCTTCACAGATTTGGCTCTCATTAAGTTAAATATACTTTTAAATTGCATCTCAGTGTAAAAAGTAACATGGAACTGTACATATCTTATTGATAACAAGTCCAATTATAGAACACAAATGATATACATAAATCTCCAACATGTTTTTCTTTTAAGCCTAGAATTACCATACAACCTTAGAACACCAGCTTGATACAATGGTCTTTGGAAGCTTCTACCTTACAGACTTGTATACCTGGAAGATATGAACACATTAACACCACAATTACATTGATGTTTTTGTATTAAACAAGTTTAGATTTTAAAGAAATAACATGGCACAATTTTATAAAAACAGTACTTGTTTTACCAGCTGTTTATTTTTTTAAGATTACTTGCTCAAAACTTACACATATAACCAAGTTACACAAACCTTTTTTTATTATTTACTTAAACCCCTTTAATTACTTAATCATATAGACTCTCTTATCCAGAAACACATTTTTCCTCTATTAGATCTATATCTGGAACCTTTTAGTTTCTCTTTTTCATCTACTAACCTCTTTCTGTTCACATTTCAATACAATACTTGTAAATTTCTGAATTTAGGCAGATTATTTTATAGACATCTACATTTTATTAGGGCCTTTTTGAAAACCTAGAAAACTTATTGGCCTAATTTTAAAGACATCTTTATTTTTATCTGTTTACCCAATTTGAATTAAAACATATGAATCACGTGAATCAAAGACATTTAGATACATTCTTAAATTTTTCATGAGTGCTCCTCATCTGTCAATTGTCATATCACTGCATGATATATGGACATACACACATACAGACATACCAACATACAACACGTAACACAAATGTAACACATAACACAATAATAAAAGCCTTGTAGCTTTTTCAGGTGAAATCTCCATTGAAATGCTAAAAACTCCAGAGTCGATCAAAAATAGAACTGATCAGAAAACATTAACCCATCAGCAGAATCAAGATCATGAGTTCAAAAAAAAAATACAGAATCTAAGAAAAGCAAGAGTCCTAAAAAAGATGACTGGCCAGTAATTAGTAAATACCGTATAATATAATTTTTTGGTTAGGTCTAGTTTGAGTTCAGGTAAAAAGACACATTTACTCTTTTTTATCTGTCTCCTGCTGAGTGCTGCAGGCTTCTTTTATTTGCATATCAACTTAAGTCCTTGCTGAGGTCTGGAAAACTGAAAAGACTGGAATTCGTAGCAGAAACCTCAGGCCTAAGGCATTTTAGCTATAAGTCATAATTTCCAGGTTTGGATGTTGAAAATTTTGATGCAAGTTTAAGATGTAATTCTCAAAATTTTATATCTTTAGATTTTTCTACACTAGAAAAACTTGCTCAAACAAAACTGAAAATAGGATCATTTTTTGATAATATTAAAGCCACCATCAGAAGAAGTTTCTATAGGATCGTTAAGCCCCTTTCTTTCTTATGAAGTTTCTAATAGTATTAAGTTACATTAAATTGGCTGAAAATTTTTTAAAAAGAACCACACACTACCATGTGTATCCGAAATTAAGCTTTAAAATTTTCCAAGACTGTTGCTAATTAATGTCATTTCAATAAGCCAGACCAACGTTTTAATTTAGTACCATTTTTTAAAATCTTACACACTGATGGGAATAGATACCATATCATAATTTATTATCTCTTCCCAAGTTAATGCACTGGTATATCTAGTGAAATTTTTTCAGGCTGCCTAGTTCAAAATTAAAACTCTTTAATTATTTTTTATCCTAAGTATTTAAGTTTCCTAGCATGAACTACCTGATATCAAACTAAACAATTGTTTAAACCCAACTTTTAACTGTAACATAGTGCAATGCTTTAGAAACACATTTACATACGAGATGGTTAAAATAAAAAAAAAATCATTTTTAGATACACATTCACCCTAGATCATCCCCAAGAAAAAATCTATAATATCAACATATTAATGCATTCATTGTCCCTTTTGTTAAGTAAACAGAGGTGGAGAAATCCTTAAAGTGCACGTAAGGAATAAGGGAGTTCCCCACAGCAAAATGGCTCTGTCAGCTGCTGGGAGTCCCTTAGCCTCACCATTTACTTACAGGATTAGTTCCTCTGGTTTGCTTTGACCCCAGGCACCAGGCATATTCTATGTCTCCCAACTTTGCAGTAGTTAGCTCCCAAAAATTTCATCCTCTGCTTGCAGTTGTTTTGAGTGCTAGGCTTCCCCAAGAGGGCAGAGTGGGGTTTATTTAAAGTCCCCTCTGGGGTGTCAAAATTTATGACTGAAGGCTTGGTTCCCATCCCAAAGCCAATTAATGCCAATTTAATAATGAGGACAGGGTTTTGAGAAAAGTTTAAGCGAGATATCAAAGTTCTTTGACCCCAGACATTTCCCTCTGCAGTGGGCATGCTCAAGCCAACTACGGGAAGAAAAAAATCACTGCTTCCGTAATCTTGCTTAACAAAGGGGAGTAAAGTTTATCAAAGTTCTTTAAAACACAGCTAAGAGAGGTGCAAAAGGTGAGAACAGAAAAACTGGCGGTTCTATTGACTTTTGGTCCCTCACAGGAGAAGCATTAGTTTAAAATTTAGCTAAAGTAACTTCCACATATGTAAGGCAGGTTGAAACTCGGGACTCTGCATCGGTCCAAACAATGCCATCACATTTAACAGAAACTCAGATAAAAAGACACACAAAGACCATCATGCAGCTCCCGTTTGTTCACAACCCCAAGATCTACAATCTTGTGACTCAGGGAGAATGGAGGGAAGAGGGGAAGGAGTAGAAGGTTTGAGTGATAGGATCCTGGGTGACGGTGTCGGATTGGAGGCAGGGACCAGGAAAGGCTTCAAAGACAGAGGCATGGAATGGCTTTGTCCCATAATGAGAGTTTCTCAAACAGAGACAAGGACAATACAAACGTGACACAAACATGTACACACAGGTAACATTTAACACGAGTTTAGAAGTAAAGATTAGAACCTAGTAACTGGCAAAACCTGATGGGTTAGACCACAAAGACAGACAGTGAATTCAACCTGAGAGAAAAAAGTAGCCAGCAAGATATGATGGGTTGGCAGCAGAGTCACCTAATGTGGGCTCATCCGTCCCTCCTCACCCAATGAGGGCACATCCATCACTCCCTGAGTCCTCCAAGGCATCCCTTGCGAGGACGTGGTCTGTGGCTTTAGGACACGTTTGTCCACCACTGACAGGGGGAACTTACGTTCTCCGCTGGCAGCCACTCTGCCAACCCAAACCAAAAACGGAAAAACGGAACCTGAACAAAAAGCTCTGAGCGATCGCAAGGAAAAATGGAAAGAAGCGCCTTACTTACCCCCAGAGGGGTCTGTTGGGGTGTCCTTGTCCTATGCTGCGTGATTCCCGGCCAACGCACCAAATGTAAGGATCCGGTGAACGTCGGAGGAAGAGACCACCAAGAGACCACAGCTCATGCAACAGAAAAAGGCGTTCATTGAGGATCCAATCCAGCATGCTGGGGCTACGTGCTCACTCAAGAAGGGAGAGCAGCCCAGAGCCCCGAGCAGGGGTTGAGCAGTGCTTAAGTACACTTTTTGGGGAGGGCGGGACTTTACATATATCACAGTCTCCTTTAAGAAATCAACATACACCGCAGAAAAATCAAACAACAATTCCTAAACATGATTAGTTCACTCATTGGCAGGAACAGGTGAGGCAGGAGTGATAGGTCAGTTCTAAAGCGAGGTACACATTCAAACAGATTGCTTTAGGCCTTGCAATGCCTATGTGCCAGGCCACACAGGGTCCTAGGTTATTAAATAACCAGGCGGTCAGGGGGAATATTTACTGGGCAGTCGGGAATTGTACTACAAGCTACAGGAATTTCAGGTTTTGCATGTAGCATAGGAACTTAACAATACCTGGTCCTTTACATTTTAACTCAGGCCTTGCAGCTTAGAAACTTTACAAAACCCAGTCTTTTACACTTCAACTTTTACACTTTAATTTCAATTTATTTTACCCTTTCAGATCACTCCTGGTGGACAAGAAGGGTGTCCAAGCCACCCTGAATTTAGGCAAATGAGTGGCAAGGGAGCTTATTTGGGACACTGTCTTGGGCTGTGCCCCTCATGGAAACCTCCAGCCAGATGTTATGATGAGTGCCTTTATAGAAGAAGAGGAGGGCCATGTGAGAGTGTTTTGGTATTAATTGTGGTCATTTGTGTGACGGTTGGAAGAGATGAGTGAGTCCACCTGGGCTTGAATTCTTGTGTGATTCCCCTTAGAGACTGACTTCTGGAACTGAACTCAGAGAAGTATTGCCATGAATTGTGGTGATATTTTAGGAGGCCAAGCATGAGAGTCGCCCTTAGAAACTAAGATCAAGGACGAGGGTGGATTTCCACAGAGCACTGAGAATTTCAGCCAAGATATCCCATGATTTTATTCTTAAAGACTTGGTAGCCATAGTTGAGAGTCAAAACACACATGGACCTCACATTGTAGACCTCAATGGGCCTGGCTATATCTAACCTTTTGGTCACTCTTTGGGAAGCCTTGCCTATGAGAGTTCTCCAGAGTTTCATTCAAATGAGCTTCCTCAACATTTAATGGTTCTTGAAACCCACAGTGCATACAAACACAATAGAAATACAAGCAGTTCAGAAGAGGCATGGTGTATAGTTGGACTTTCCTTTTGCATTATGTAGGGTAGGTGTTATAAATCTAGTTAATTTTTAATTGAAATAGTTCTCCTTGTGTTTTTTAAGTTAATAAATATGTGAATTCCTCTATCCCTTTCTCTGTAGCCTATTCATCACATGTATTTTTATATAAACATATAGAATCCTACCTGGTATCACATATACATTCTTGTGAGGTGGTTGACATGGCAGATACAAATTATGACAAGAGATCACTCCTCCTAAATGCTATTGGATCTTAAAATTCAACCTAAGGGTAACCTTTCTAGTTTAACAACATTATTCATAAATCCATGTTCAGTAAAATTAATATTTTTATATCTGTGGACAATATATATTTCATCATGAATTTCAATTGGCATATATATTGCCACTTTATAATGTCTGTGTGTGTTTTGCTCTTTGCTTAATTGCTTTGGAAAGGGATGTGTCTGAATCAGCCTCTTGGCCCTGTGTGAGGCTGTGGCTTAGATTTTCAGCACCTGATGGATCTAAAGAAAGATCCCATGGGTGCATCCAAAACCAAAATGGCCAAAAGAGCAGTTATTGTGGATGAAGACTCTCACCTTCTTCTCTAAGATTCCTGACATCCATCAAGTGAAAATAGGGATCCTTTGGGTCAAATGAGTTCTTTAAAGCCCTGCAGAGTTTAGCCCATAGGTGCTTGGGTTTTCTCATGAATCCAGTTTACATAAAGATTCTAAACCCCACAGTCAGTAGGCATCAAATTGGAGAAGCCAAGGAGTATTAACGGCAGGCGTATTTGATCACTCCTGGTTCACAGTCAGGATTTCCAGGCCACACTGACTTTAGGCAAATGAGGGGCAAGAAAGGTTATTTTGGACACTGTCTTGTGCTGTGCCGCTCATGGAAACCTCCATCCAGATGTTATGATGAGTGTCTACATGAAATAAGATAAGGGGCATGTGGGAGCATTTTGTTTTGAATTGTGGTAATTTGTTTGGTGCTTGGAACAGATGACTGGGTCCACCTGGGCTTGAACTCTGGTATGATTCCCCTGAGAGACTGAATTCTGGAAGTGACATAAGAGAAGTATTGTCATTAATTGTGTTTGGATTTTACTAGGCCATGCAACCAACATCTCAGGTATTAATTGTGGTGCAGGGAGATCTAGGTGCAGGGTGGCTTTGCCCACAGCACTGGGAATCTCAGCCTGGATATCACATGATTTTATTCTGAAATTCTTTAAAGCCACACTTGAGAGTCAAAACACATATGGACCTCACATTGTATACCTCAATGGGCCTGACTTCATGTTACCTTTTGGCCACTCTTTGGGAAGCCTTGCCTGTGAGTGTTCTCAAGATCTTTCATTGATATGAGCTTCTTCAACATTTAATGGTTCCTGAATAAATTGAAACCCACAGAGCCTCCAACTTTATCCTCGAAAAATGGCTTGATAAATACCATGAAATTTTTGAAATTCCCATCACCAGGTGGCACTGGAAAACTTTTGGATGTCCTGTTGCTGATCATGAGTGTATCAGACAGTGCCTTGACTGACTGGGTTTCATGAAAATTGTGTAGAACAGTGATGCCAGTAAGTTGGAGCCTGTTCATTAGTGGGCCTAGAGCAGTGGTGTGAAGGTGTGAGAAAAAACATGTGTGTTGGGGCATGTGGATCTGCCATTGGCTTCCAATTGCCTTGTGATTGACAGGGTACAGCCAGCAGACCCTTATATGTAAAGGCATCTTGTTATATGGATAGGTTTCTGGGAAATGTTCAGAATCAGGTTGCTATGGACAAAGGGGCAACCTATGTGGGACAGAATCCTGGTTGGTGCATTCTCATGCAGACCGTGTCCCTCCACACGTGACAGAACTCCCTCCAGCACTGTGTCCCAGTTGAACTCCTTGTATTTCATGAAGCAAATACCAAACTCCCAGTGCACCAGCAAGAAACACCACGAAAATTGGAGGATGACCAAATGGCTTCACAGTCAACCCGGGGAGACACTTACACCCCAGTGGCCATATTTTAACTACAAAAAGAGTATTCAGCACTGCTGCCTCATTTTCATTGGAAAATTAGAAACAATGTCCTTCAGGTCACATATTTGCACACCCAGATTTGATGGTCACACAACAAAGGAAGCTAAAGCTCCTGACAACAACATGTATTTTAAGAGCCCAACCTCAGAGAGTTTCTCAAGAAGTCTTTACACAAGCAGAGCTCAATGTTTGTGGAGTGTTTACCCTGTCCCTTACTATTGGAAACTCCTCTACCACCTACAAGTTTGGAACTCCTGAGCATTTTTTATTCCTGATATGTATTTACAGATTTTCTAACTTTTCTCCTTTATTGTATCTTACTTGGAACTAAGGTAATGCCAAGGCAATCTTCTGGATGAGAGTGTGAACATTTTTGTGTAGCACATATTTGCATACCCTTTAGAGTCATTTTCCAATTTTCCATTCGAAATACTGAATCCCTGACACTAACGCATACCCTCATAAACTCTGACTACTACTCCTAATATGATGGAGAAAAATAACACAAACAGAATAGGAATACTAGCAGTTCAGAGGAATCATGGTGTATAGTTGGACTTGTTTTTTGCATGATTAATTGTAGGTGTTATAAATCTAGTCAATTTTTAATTGAAATAGTTCTCCATGTGTTTTTAATGTTAACAAATATGTGAATTCCTCTCTCCCTTTCTCTGTAGCCTATTCAGCACATGTATTTTTAAATGCACATATAGAACACTACCTGGTATCACACCTACATTCTTGTGAGGAGGCTAATTTGGCAAATACAATTTGTGAGAAATGATCACTCCTGTTAAACTCTGTTGGAACTGAAAATTTAACCTAGGGGTGTGTTTCCTAGAAGAACAACATTATACATAAATCCATGTTCTAAAAGAAATAATTTTGCATCTGTGGAAGATATATATTTCATGATAAATTTCGATTGCTAATTTATTGTCTGTGTGTGTTTTTTTTTTGTATATATATATATATATATATATATATATATATATATATACACTCTCCAGATTTTTCAAAATATGAAATATATGTGTCTTATATACACTCACTAAATTCATTCATGTTCATGTATATGGATTTATAATCAACTTTTCACAAGATCATTCTCAGAAATATTCATCCACCTGAAATTCATATTGTTTGCAGTACTAAAAACTAACTTCAGTTAATGTTGCATACAAATACTAATACTTCTACAGTAACTGACCCAGTTTAACATCAATGCAAGTACATTCCTATGTGACATGATGTGTATTTTGAAATTTATTTTAATTCAACACTGGTACATTACTATTTCTTCAATTTATGCACATCATAGGATACATATTTCATCCACAAGTTAGCAAACTTATAGGCATTTGTTTCACTTTCAATCACTTCCTGCTTCAGAACACATGGATTCTTCCAGGTTTCTTGACTGGTCTTATCATGAGACTTCTTTCCAAATACATTATTTTTGATTTCCTTTATCACTTTTGAAGCAAAACTGACACTCACTTCATGATAAACCATAACTATAATATCACCATTAGATGTATAACTGGTTGGAAGGAATGATTTCATATCAATATAGTATTTCTTATATATATTCTGATATCAGTTTAATCCATTATTTTAAGTGGAACCAGTTATATTATTTATTCACTATATGGTCTATTCATGCATTATCTCTATATTCATAGACACAGGGTACACCTCTTAGTATGCCCAATACTAATTTATTCTTCTTCTAAATATTGCTCCCAGAAATGGTGGAAGAAATACTCATGTCACCTGATCTACATATGCATGTTACCACAGTAATATTCTGGACACAAAATGCAAAAGTCACACGTATGATTGTACCAAAGCCTAAATGGAAACTGAAGATGGATTACTAAAAACATCCATATCCAGGTTGCCTAATGCTCTCAAATGTCAATCCTATTGGTGACCACATTTTTGTTTCTTCCTAAGATTATATATTCAACCTCAAAACTGTTGGAAATGTCTAGTTTTTTCACTCACTTTATACTTTGCCTGATTTCCTAATGTCTCTATTGATATCTACTTTCCTACATATTTTTCCCAGTTCAACATTGTGACTGACCCTTCACATGTGATGACATTGACATTCACTCTCTAACCAAAACCCTATTGCTAATGAACTTTGGTCCAAATCCTATACTCTATCTTCTTCCGAAACATACTGACTATCTTCCTGATCCTATCGACTATCCCTTTTTGAGTGGATGTACTCTACTACATTCAATCATCCGAGGTACAAGGTCCTATGCCATTGTATATCGATTTTTCTGAAATATGTATGCAGAACGTAATTCAAAGCTACGTGTCCCAATCTATTGCCCAATGCACTTCTGAGCTTCAAATCTTACCTAGATTTCTGTTTCCATACTTATATTTAACCACTATATTTCTATATATTGCAGGTTCCCAATACCATTATTCATCCCGCAGAATGATTCCTAACCCAAATCGAACCTGTTATTAACCCTAACCATACACTGTTGCCTCAATCTAACATTACAAAAGAGCAGGGACAGGGCTATTCTTTCAATAAGGGATGTAGGTGATCTTCCAACTGCTGAGAACCTCAAAGTTCGATGTAGAAATTATCCCTGGAGAAGATGTAGGCAGCTATGAAGGACCTGAATGAGCAAAAGCCATCTTCCATGGCAAACAACCTGCACAGGACGAAGGGATGTGTATGCATCAGACTCTCTCTTCTTAATGTAGAGAAGATGGACCTAACCAGGCCTTCGTGGAGAGCTGTTCCATGGTGTCTATTTTGATATACCATTCTAACTAGTCAAATTGTCACAGGAAGTAGGGGCACCCTCCAACTCATGGGACCATTGTAAGCAAGTGTTAGGACAAAGTTGTTGCCAAGGCAGTGGCCTCATTCAGTTCCAAAGAAAGTGACATACCTCATTTTCTTGGTGATGGAACTCTCTGAAATTGGGATGCAAGAAGCCAGGCACCAAGAGCCAGTCCCAGTCCCAGTCCCAGTGGGCTCACTTGTTTGGATTTACCAAGTACAGAGTCAGACCTTCTTGGTACCTACTGATGTGAGGATGGCCAAATGCCAGTAGAGCTCTGAAGAGGGGCCTTTCTTGAGACAGCAGGTTGTGGCTAACCACTGGCTCCTCCCAGAATAACAGAGTTGGCCAAGGAGACAAGATCTGAGACCAGACAGGCCATTTCGAGTGGAACATAGTATGGCCCACCAGCCAGAGGACACTCCAGATAGTTAAAGACCTATTTTTGGGAAGGAGGTGCCTTTTTGGTTGTGGGTGTGAGTTTGTGGTTTTGTTTCATGTTCTGAGAATAGGTAGGAAAGGTGGTTGGTTTGGTTTGGAGTCAACTTTTTCTAGTAAGTCTTTAGACAAGGCGAGTGTTTCTATGTCTGTGTAGCCACTGTGTCCGTGGTTTTAGACATTAGAAACGAGAATGCATCAATGGAGGTGTCCTGTCTAGTAGAAAGATTCACAGCATTCATCCTGCACAATTGATTAATGGACTGTTGCTTGCCTTATGGATGGGAAACACCTACTAACTTCCTAAGTTGCTGTTTTCTTCCTGAATTGTGGCCACTCTCCAGAATAGTATCATGGTTTATTGTTCAAGATATGTACCACCTCCAAACTCTGTGACATGGCCATGTCCTTGATAGCTGAAGGTAATGGGAACATCTCAGAAAACTCAGATACCAGTGTGACCAGTAAAGTCTCAGTGGAGAAACCCTGCTTGGCTCCATTTGCTTATCTATGTTTCTGTTGCCTTGAATGTCAGGAAGGTCTTTGCCTCAGGCCACCCCTTTGTGAAGCCTGAAGAAATAGTTTTCAAATGGAAATGAATGGGCATCACCTGTGGCTCTTTGCTTAATTGCTCTGGAAAGGGATGTGTCTTAATCAGACACTAGGCCCTGTTTGAGGCTGTGGCTAAAATTCTCAGCTCCTGATAGATCTAAAGAAGATCCCATGTGTGCATCCAAACCAAAATGGCAAAAAATCTGTCATTGTGGATGAAGTCTCTTGCCTTCTTCTGTTTGGTTCCTGACCTCCATCAAGTGAGAATAGGGATCCTTTGGATCAAATGAGTTCTTCAAATTCCTGCAGAACTGCTTGGGTTGTCTCATGATGCCAAATCACATAAAGAATCTATACCTGACAGTCAGTAGGCCTCAAATTGGAGAAGCAGAGCAGTATTTATGGCAGGCCTATTTGATCACTCCTGGTTCATAAGAAGGGTGAACAGGCCACCCTTACTTTGGACATATCAGGGGCAAGGGTGCATTATTTGGACACTGTCTTGGGCTGCGCCACTCTTGGAAACCTGCAGCCAGAGTTAATGATGAGTGTTTATATGGTTAAAGATAAGGGCAATGTGGGAATGTTTTGGTTTTAAATGTGGTCATTTTTGTGGCGTTTGGAATAGATGACTGGGTCCACATGGGCTTGAACTCTGGTGTGATTCCCCTTAGAAACTGAGTTCTGAAACTGACCTCAGAGAAGTATTGCCATGAGTTGTGTTGGGATTGTAGGAGGCCATGCATAAGAGTCGCCCTTGAAACCTGAGATCTAGGCCCAGGAAAGCTTTCAACAGAGCACTGAGAATCTCAGCAAGGATATCACATGATTTTATTCTGAAAAACTTGGCAGCCACAGTTAAGAGTCAAAACACACAAGGACCTCACATTATAGACCTTAAAGGGCCTGGCTTCATGTGACCTTTTGGGCACACTCTGAGAAGCCTTGCCTGTGAGAGTTCCTCAGAGCTTTCATTGAAATGAGCTTCCTCACCATTTAATGGTTCTGGGATGAATGGAAACCCCAAAGTGCCTTCAACTTCATTCTTGAAAAATGGATAGATAAATATCATAAAATTTTTGAAATTCCCAATGACCAGGTGGCACTGGATAACCATTGGATGTCCCATTGCTAATCATGAGTGTACCAGACAGTGCCTTGATTTACTGGGTTTCTTGAAAATGGTGTAGAACAGAGATGCCAGTAAGTTAGAGCGTGCTGAGTAGTGGGCCTAGAGCAGTGGTGTGCAGGTGTGTGATAATACATCTGTGGTGTGGCCATGTGGATATTACATTGGCTTCCAAATTGCTTGTGACTGACTTCGTGCAGCCATCAGACCATTATATGAAATGGCATCTTGTAATATGGAGAGGTTTCAGGGCAATGTTCAGAATCAGGTTGGTATGGTCAAGGGGGCAAGCAATGTGGGATAGAAGCCAAGTTGGGGCATTCTCCTGCAGACCCTGACCCACCACATGTTACAGGACTCCCTCCAGCACTGTTTCCCAGTTGAATTCCTTGTATGTCGTGAAGCAAATACAAAACACCCAGTGCAGCAGCAAGAAACACCAGGAAAAGTGGAGGATGACCAAATGGCTTCAAAGTCCACATGGGGAGACACTTAGCCCCCAGTGACCACAGTTTAGCTACAAAGAGTGAATTCAGCACTGCAGCCTCATGTTCATTGGAAAATAAGAAACCATGTCCTCCAGGTCACATAGATGCAGACCAAACTTTGATGGTCTCACTACAAAGGAAGTTAAGCTCCTGACAACAACATATATTTCAACTACCCAAACTCAGAGGCAGTTTCTCAAGAAGTCTTTAGGCCAGCATAGCTCCATGTTTGTGGAGGGTTTACACTGTCCTTTACTTTTGGAAACTGTTCTACCACCTCCATAGTTGTGTAATGCTGAGCATTTTCCAGTCCAGATATGTATTCACATATTTTCTAACTCTTCTCCTCTAATTGTGTCATACTATGGGCGAAGATAATTTCAAGGCATTCTTCTGGATGAGAGTGGGAATATTTTTTGTAGCACATATTTTCATGCTTATTAGATTCATTTTCCTATTTTCTACTTGAAATACTGAATCCCTGACACTAACCCATAACCTACTATACTCTGACTACTAATCCTAATATGATGGAGAAAAATAACTCAAACAGAATAGAAATACAAGCATATCAGAGGAGGCATAGTGTATAGTTGGACACGGATTTTGCGTGACAAAGTGTTGGTGTTATAAATCTAGTCAATTTGTAATTGATATAGTTCTCCATGTGTTTTTAAAGTTAACAAATATGTGAATTCCTCTCTCCCATTCTATGTAGCCTATTCAGCACATCTATTTTTATATGCATATATAGAATCCTACCTGGTATCACACGTACATTCTTGTCAGGTGTCTGACTTGGCAGATACAAATTGTGAGAAGTGATCACTCCTCCTAAACACTGTGGGATCTGAAAATTCATCCTCTGTGTGAGCTTCCTAGTTGAACAATATTATACATAATTCCATGTTCAGGAAAATGAATATTTTTCGATCTGTGGATGATATATATTTCATGATGAATTTCGATTGGCATATATACTACTACTTTTTAATGTGTGTGTGTGTGTGTGTGTGTGTGTATACACACTCCAGATGTTTTAAAATATTAAATATATGTGTCTTATTATACACTCCTTAATTTCATTCTAGTTCATGTATGAGGATTTATAGTCAACATTTCACAAGATTATTCTCGGAAATATTCAACCACCTGAAATACTATTTGTTTCCTATTACTGAAAATTAACTTCAGTGAATCATGAATACAAATCCTAATATTTCTACAATAATTGACCCAGTTTCTCATTAATGCAAGTAGATTCCTATGGGACATGATGTGTATTTTTATGTTCATTCTTATTCACCACTGGTATTTTACTATTTCTTCAGTTTATGCACATTATAAGATATATATTTCATCCACAAGTTACAAAATTATAGGCATTTGTTTCACTTTCAATCATTTTCTGCTTCGAAACACATGTATTCCTCCATGTTTCTTGACTGGTCTTCTCATGAGACTTCTTTCCAAATACATTATTTTCGATTTCCATAATCACTTTTGAAGCAAAACTCACACACCCTTCATGATAATCCATAACCCCAATATTACCATTAGATGTATAACTGGTTGGAATGAATGATTTTGTATCAATATAATATTTCTTATATATTTTCAGATATCAATTCAATCCATGATTTAAAGTGAAACCAGTTATATTATTTATTCACTGTACAGTCTATTCATGCTTTTTCTTTATATTCATAGACACAGGGTACACCTCTTTGTAAACCCAATACTAATTTATACGTCTTCAAATTATTGGTCTCAGAAATGATGGAAGAAATACTCATGTCACCTTATCTACATATACATTTTATCACAGTAATATTTGGACACCAAAAGAAAAGGTCACACTTATGTTTGTACCAAAGCCTAAATGTAAAGTGAATATGGATTACTAAAAACATCCATGTCCAAGTTGCCTAATGCTCTCAAAAATCAATCCTATTTGTGACAATATATTTGTTTCTTCCTAAGATTATATATTCAAATTCAACCCTGTTGAAAACATCTAATCCTTTCTCTCACTTTATACTTTTCCTGATTTCATAATGTCTCTATTGATTGCTTTCCTACATATTTTCCCCAGTTCATCATTGTGACTGACTCTTCACATGTGCTGACATTTCCATTCACACTCTAATCGAAACCCTATTGCTAAGAAACTTTTGTTCCAAATCCTATAATCACTCTTCCTCCTAAACCTACTGACTATATTCCTAATCCTACCTATTAACGCTTTCTGACTGGATGTTCTCTTCTACATTCAATAATCCAAGGTACAGGGTCTTATGCCATTGTATATCGATCTCTCTGAGACATCTCTGCAGAACATAATTCAATGCTAAGTATCACAATCCCTTGATCGCAATGCTAAGTATCACAATCCCTTGAAGCCCAATCCCCTTCTGGGCTTCAAATTTTACTTAGATTTCTGTTTTCCTACATACATTTCACCTCATTATTCTTGTACAATTATTCATCCAGCAGAATAATTTCTAACCCAAATCGAACATGTTATTAACCCTAACCATACACTGTTCCCTCAATCTAACTTTACAGAGGAGCAGGGACAAAGTTGGTCTTACAATATAGGAATGTAGGGGATCTTCCACCTGCTGAGAACCACAAAATTCCATGCAGAAATGATCACTGGAGAAGATGTAGGCAGCTATGAAGGACCTGAGAGAGCAAAAGTCATCTTCCCTGGCAAACAACATGGTCAGAATGAAGGGTTGTTTCTGAATCAGCCTTTCTCTTTTTAATGTAGAGAAGATGGACCAAACCAGGCCTGTGTGAAGAGCTGCTCCCGGGTGCCTATGGTTGATATAGCATTCTAACTTGTGAAAGTGTCACAGGAAGTAGGGGCAGCCTCTTTCTCATGGTAGCCTTGGAAGCAACTGTTAGGACAAAGAGGTTGCCAAGGCAGTGATCTGATTCAGTTCCTGAAGGAAGTGACCTCACATCACTTCTTTGGTGTTGGAACTCTCTGAACTTGGGATCCAGGAAGACAGGAACCCATAGCCAGTCCAGTCCCAGTCCCAGTGGTCTCCTTGTTTGGATTTGCCAAGGACACAGACATTCATTTTTGGTACCTACTGATGTGAGGATGTCCAAAACGCAGGAAAGCTCTGAATAGGGTTTTTCCTGAGAAAGCAGGTAGTGGCACACTGCTGGCTCCTGACAAATTCACAGAGTTGCACAAGGAAAGCAGGTCTGAGACAGGAAGGCCATTTATTTGGAACATACTATGGCCCACGAGTCAGTGGAAACTCCAGATAGTCACAGACCTACTTGGGGGAAGGAGGTGTCTTTGTGGGTGTGGGTGGGGATTTGTGAATTTGTCTCATGTTCTGAGAATAGGTAGGAATGGCGGTTTGTTTGTTTTGGCGGGACCTGTTTGTAGTAAGTCGTTTGACAAGGCATGTGTTTGGATATCAGTGTATCCCACTGTGCCCCTGGTTGTAGACATTAGAAAAGAAAATGCATCAATGGATGAGTCCTGTCTAGTTGAAATCTTCTCAGCATTCATCCTGCCCGATTTATGAATGGACTGTGGCTTGTCTTATAGATGGGCAACACCTACTATCTTCCTAAGTTCCTGTTTTCTTCCTGAATTGTGGGCACTCTCCAGAATAGACTGATGGTTTTGTGTCCAAAATATGGACCACCTCCAAGCTCTGTGACATGGCCATGTACTACATAGCTGAAGGGAATGGTGAGCATCTCAGAAAACTCAGATATCAGTGTGACCAGGAAAGTCTCAGTGGAGAAACCCTGCTTTGGGAATTTTGCTTACCTATTGTTCTGTTGCACTGAATGTCAGGAACATCTTTGCCTCAGGCCACCCCTTTGTGAAGCATGAAGAAAACAGTTTTCAAATGGAAATAAATGGGCATCACCTGTGGCTCTTTGCTTAATTGCTTTGGAATGGGATGTGTCTGATTCAGGCTCTTGGCCCCCTGTGAGGCTGTGGCCTAGATTCTCAGAACCTGAGGGATCTAAAGAAAGATCTCTTGTGTATCCAAAACCAAAATGGCCAAAAGAGCAGTCATTGTGGATGAAGTCTCTCGAAATCTTCTAAGGATCCTGACCTCCATCAAGTGAGAATCAAGATCTTTTTGGTCAAATGAGTTTTTCAAAGCCCTGAAGAGGCTAGCCCAGAGGTGCTTGGTTTTTCTCATGACTCCATTTAACATTAAGAATCTAAACCGAAGAGTCAGTAGGCCTAAAATTGGAAAATCGAAGCAGTATTAACAGCAAGCCTTTTTGATCACTCATGGCTCACCGGAAGGGTGTCCAGGCCACCATGACTTTAGGCAAATGAGGGGCAAGGGAGCTTATTTTGGATACTGTCTTAGGCTGCGCAACTCATGAAAACCACCAGCCAGTGGTTATGATGTGTGTCTATATGGAAGAAGATGAGGGCCATGTGGGAGTGTTTTGGTTTTAATTGTGGTCATTTGTGTGGCGTTTGGAAGAGATGACTGAATCCACCTGGGATTGAACTCAGGTGTGATTTACCTTAGAGACTGAGTTCTGGAACTGACCTCAGAGAAGTATTGCCATGAATTGTGTTGGGATTTTAGCAGGCCATGCATGAGAGTCACCCTTGGAAACTGAGATCTAAGCCCAGGGTTCCTTTCCACAGAGCACTGAGAATCTCAGCAAGGATATCACATGATTTTATTTTGAAAGACTTGACAGCCATAGTTGAGAGTCAAAACACACATGGACCTCACATTGTAGACCTCAATGGGCCTGGCTTCATGTGACCTTGGGCCACTCTTTGGGAAGCCTTTCCTGTGAGAGTTCTCCAGAGCTTTCATCGAAATGAGCTTACTCAATATTTAATGGCTCCTGAATGAATTTAAACCCACAGTGCCTCCAACTTCATCCTTCAAAAATGGCTAGATAACTACCACCAAATTTTGAAATTCCCATGACCAGGTGGCACTGGAGAACCTTTGGATGTCCTGTTGCTGATCATGAGTGTACCAGAAAATGCCTTCATTGACTGTGTTTCATGAAAATGGTGTAGAACAGAGATGCCAGTAAGTTGGAGCCTGCTGAGTAGTGGGCCTAGAGCAGTTGTGTGCAGGTGTGTGACAATACATCTGTGGTGGGGTCATGTGGATCTTACATTGGCTTTCAAATGGCTTGTGACTGACATGGTGCAGCTAGCAGAACTTTGTATGTAAAGGCATCATGTTACATGGAGAGTTTTCAGGGCAATATTCAGAATCAAGTTCCTATGGTAAAGGGGGCAAGCAATGGGGGATAGAAGCCTGGTTGGTGCATTCTCCTGCAGACCTTGACACACCATATGTTACAGGACTCCCTCCAGCATTGTGTCCCAGTTTAACTCTTTGTATGTCATGAACCAAATACAAAACACCCACTGCAGCAGCAAGAAACACCACGAAAAGTGGAGCATGACCAAATGATTTCAAATTCCAGACGGGGAGACACTTATCCCCCAGTGGCCACAGTTTAGCTACAAAGAGTGAATTCAGCACTGCTGCCTCATGTTCATTGGACAATAAGAATTCATGTCCTCCAGGTCACAAAAATGCAGACCCAAGTTTGATGGTCTCACTACAGGGGAAGCTAAAGGTTCTGACAACAACATATATTTCAAGTACCCAACCTCATTGTCAGTATCTCCAGAAGTGTTTAGGCCAGCAGAGTTCCATGTTTGTGGAGTTTTACCCTGTCCCTAAGGTTTGGAAACGTCTTTTCCACCTCAAAGGTTGTGAACTACTGAGCATTTTCCATTCTACGTATGTATTCACAGATTTTCTAACTCTTCTCCTCTAATTGTTTCTTACATGGGGCGTGGTTATTTCAGGCCATTGTTCTGAATGAGAGTGGGAATTTTTTGTGTGTAGCACATATTTGCATACACATTGGATTCATTTTCCAATTTTCCATTCGAAATACTGAATCCCTGACACGAACCCATACCCTACTAGACTCTGACTACTAATTCTAATATGATGCAGAAAAGTAACACAAACAGAATTGAAATACAAGCAGTTCAGACGAGGCATGGTGTATAGTTGATCTTGCCTTTTTCATGATAAATGTTAGGTGTTATAAATCCAGTCTATTTTTAATTGAAATAGATCTCCATGTGTTTTTAAAGTTAACAAATATGTGAATTCCTGTCTCCCTTTGTCTGTAGCCTATTCAGCAATGTATTTTTATATGCACATAACAAATCCTACCTGGTGTCACACCTACATTCTTGTGAGGTGACTGACTTGGGA